>NW_027103715.1:0-62684 GCF_902728285.1 Clytia hemisphaerica | reverse complement strand
GAGCACTCCCGTCGGTTGACAAGGGTAGTACCCCCCCCCCCCCCCCCGGATCTTGTGCGATTTTTCTACACTTGTCCCTTCAGTTTGAAATAAAAGAAACTGAAGAATTTACTGTAGATCCTTTTTTTCACCATTTTCGTCATTTTAGATATATTTTTTATCAGAGTAATTTATTTTATCAATAATTTAAAGAATTTTATAAATGTACTCTTAGGTTCCAAATAAACGAGGGGGCGGGGGGGTGGAAAATTTTCCAAATTTTAATAAACAGGTTTTCAGTACTTCTGAAAACCCAAAAACAAGGTAAAAATAGGCTAAAATCAGGCTACTTAGCGGTTATTTCGAACGTAATGGTAAGAGCTTAAGCTAAATTTTTTTTCCACTGAGGTATTTATAGATTTCAGAATTTTCCCTGTGATTATCAATCATGTTTTGCAGATCAGTATAAAATAAATGGAATGGGATGAAAACTCACTTTAATTCTTCTGGACGGCAAAATTTCTGTCTTTCTCCCAATTCCTCAAACCCTTTCTTTCTTTTCTTGGTGGTTGGTGTATCCTGTGTTGCGAAAAGTAAATTTCACCAGGTGTTCGCATTGTGACTTAATATTTTATTTTTTTAAACTGTTTGAATAGATAGATGGAACGAAAAATACACACGTAGTATTTTATCTATATAGTATTTGTTCCGCACACGCTGTATAATTTGGTTTTTTGTTTTATTAATACATTACAGGAAAGGAAATCAAACCTCTCTATCAAATTAATTCTTATCCTCCCATGTCGATAATCCAGGGATTTTGCTAAAAACGTTATGATATATAGTGTACCTTGGGCGAAGGGGTTTCCAATCGTACAGCTTTCTCCGTCAGCCCAAACGAGTGTCATTTTTCTCTGATTTGATATCGTTGTTTAGAATTTTTCCCCTTCAATTTTTGTTTAATTAACCTCCCAGTTTGACTCACTGATTTGTATATATTGTCAGTGACTTTGATCACCCAACCGTTGGCCAAAATTAGTTTATTCAGGAAATCCACTGCCTCCTTAAAACTTTTCTCCCCAACCACCTCCACAAGATCTCCCCTCAATGCTAGCTTATCTTCTGTATTTTATTTTTGTGAGCCTGTGACACAGTTAACCGAATTGATGTAGGCCATTTTTCTTATAAAAAAATGTCTGAGCTCGGCTTTCTTGTGTTATTGTGACGCACTGTCTAATTCCTGGGATTTTTTTTTGTAAATACCTAAGATAACTGACGTCACGTTCGAATTACTCGAAGTTGAGGCCTCAAAATGAAGGGTTTTCGAATGAATTGAGCCAAAATAAATTGCAGAATATTTTTCTCTGACCTTTTCTGCCTTGGAAAATATTTTTGGACCATTCGGTTAAATTACACTATTGGTAAAAAACGTTCCATTCAAAAATGTAAACAAAACACGGGCACGGCTTTAGGAGGGAGGTTGGTGATCTTCAACCCTAAAATCATTGATTTCTCCGACGGAACACCTATGATTATTATAATTCGATGGAAGATTAAAGCTTCCAAAAATGTTTGTGGAGTTGGAGTTTCGACAAAAAAAATAGGATAGAGTATCTTTGATAATTGATCTTTCAGATCCTTTTTATTTATTTCAAAAAATTAAATATCGCAAAAGATATGTACAAAGAATGACAGCCATAATAATAAAAAAAGACTACTTCACGCTTTTCGACAAAAGACGTCAAACATTACCCCCGGATTTTCGAATGTAAACATTCGATTGACAGCAATGCAATGTTAAATTTCCAGCGACCCTGGACGATTTACGTCCTCGGATAACTTGATCTCTAATGTGTTCGCTTTGTTTGTTACCATATTCACAGTTCTTTGAAAGTTTACATAATCCGGTGACAAATTGTTTGATGTTTTCACTGGTGTCTTGTTTAGCATTACTAAAACCTGAGCGTTCATAGGGAATGTTTTTCTTAACTTTGAAGTATTCCTCTAGAGCTGCAAGGGCTTCCTTGAAAGTGTTACCTGTGTCTGGTAGAGTATCAAAGATTTCCTGGCTTTCGGGTCCTATCAAAATAATGGAGTAGTAAAGCTCGTTTTTTTCATTATTGTTTATATTTGAAGCAACAACAAAGTATTGGAACGATTTCACCCACTTTTCCCATCGTGGAGCAGTGTTTGTTAGGAAGGCCCCCCAGCGGTTTGCGTGATTGCGTGAATGGGCATTTTCGGTTGCGTGAATGCGTGAATTGAGAAAACTTGCGTGAACGTGAACATGTACTTTTTGATTGCGTGAATGCGTGAATCTATTTTGTGCGTGAATTTCCCCAGTTTTCCCCGATTTTTCCCAAAAAAATTTCCGATTTCTGAAAATCGGGTTATTGCGTGAAACCTGACGAAAATTTGCGTGAATTGAGGATCCGCTGGGGGGCCTCGTTAGGTCTCCAGTTGGATCGAATGGTGCGATGCTTGGAATTTGAATACTCTGTGAGGTTTGCTGACGAAATATTTCTCGCAGTTGACGGCTGGCTATCTTCTTCGCCAGTTGTTATGTTCAGTTTTAGTATATATCTTTAGATATAATAAGATATAGAAGCTATAATACACCGTTTAACTGTGTCGGCGTATGAACAATTTTCCATTGTTTTTGATTTTGGCAACCACGGGAAATTTCACTCTCCTCCGTAAAAAATGGTAGGTAAACATCCAGTTATCATAAGAAAACCCAGCATATAAATGGTAGCTAAAGAACTCCTTATAATCATAACTTCGTTTCCTCTAGATGAATTTTTTTGAAATTTTCAGGAGAGATACATAAAATTGTCATTAATATCATGTTCAAATATCTAAAACATTCTCTTTAAAGGAAAGAAAAAAATGGCAATGCTTACATTTCTCTAACCTTTCACAGTACTAAAGTGAGCATTTTTACCTACCGCCTCTACAGTGGAGGTGGCGAGACTGTTAAACTGTGTATTCTGGAAGCCACATCAATCTTGTTGTTCAAGGCACGGCTGCTCGGTTGCTAGATCAAAGTTACGGAAGACGAAAGATGCTAAACAAAGATGGTAGAAAAGTATCGACCGAAAGAGACGCTTTGGATATAACAGGTTGACTCTATAAAGTAGTAAAAAACGACTAAAAGACAGCCTTATTATCAATCAACCAATGACAAACTTTGTTTGATATCCTTTGATTGAATAAATATTTTTGAAATTTTTTGGACCTACCTGGAGGTACTTACTTGTACTTGCAGCTTTAGCCGGATCATCATTGCGACGACAGTCGGCGATCAACGTTTGGATGATCATGTCCTCCTTTCTTCTTCAAAGCATCTTTATAAAATCGATCTTTGGTGACATTAAGCTTCTTTATAACTTTGTCTTCGAGTGACTCCATTGGACGACCTTGTTTTGTTCTTTTGTTGTCATTAAACAAAAGTCTCTTTGTCAGCGAATTATTTTGTTGGCGAGCTAAGTGTCCCAGGTAGCTGGTTTGTTGTTTAAGGACGAAGCTTTGAATGTCAGAGGTTTTGCATCTTTGAAGAATCTCATGATTGGTCAACATGTATCTAAACTCTTCACGTTTGCATCCGTTTCTCACAAGTTTTCTTAACATTGAAACGTAGATTGAATTGATCCTTTGCATTTGTACCTCTGATAAGTTCCAAGTCTGGCATGAGTATGTGAGACGACTTCTAACAAGCGAGTTGAAGATCATTACTCTTGTGCTTAGATGGATCTTGAAGTTTGTTAGCTTCTTTATAATTTCGTAAAACTTGGCTTGTGCGATATTGATTCGTAGGTCAATCTCGGCATCTCCCGTAGACGGCTCGTCGTATTTTACTTCATCACCAAGATACCTGAACACCTTGACATTTTCGATTGGTATATTTTCGAGAGAAACGATAGACTCAGGATAGACAGAATCAAAGTCTTTTTCGATATATTTGAAATTAAAAATCATTGTTTTAGTCTTTTTAATATTGATGTGCAATCCAAATTTGTTGAATAATGAATGGAGAATATTTAGGGCTTTTTCAAGATCGTGAACATTTTCAAGAAAAAGTTCAATATCGTCAGCATATCCTGACCAATTCACATAATGATCACCTTGATATCCAGACCTTCTTTGTTCACGTGTACATGCAGTCGGACGTATTCTGTATTTTAGTTTAACAAATTGGATATTCTCTTGAGCACATTTTTGTTCGAACACCCGCATGACATAGTCCTATAAATTAACCTGTGTTCGTCTGTCCCCGTCTGTCCGTCTGTTACCAACTTTTCTCAAGATAAGCTCTTTCATTCTTTATGATTTTTTGCACAAACATGCATAACTAAAAACCCTCGAATGAGCCCGATTTTTGAAAAAAAAATCTTTTGGGCGAATTTGGGCCAAAAAGCGGCTAAAAACGGTTTTTTTTGACTTTGTGAAAAATTGGATCGTTAATTTTTTCTGAATTTTTGCTTGAAAGTAGGGTACCATCATAGGTAAAAGATGGCTCAAGCAGATTTTTGCAAAAAAATTTTGTTGGCCTAAAAAACGCATGTTTATCTATAAGAATCACTTGTAATAAGCATACATCAATGTTCTTAGTCAAATTACTCAATTTTTTTATGGGAAATATGTTTTTCTTTGCTCATGAGGGCTTACCTTTGAAGAATATGTGTGTTTAGACAGGAAATTTGCGTTGCTTGGCGTGTTTTTATAAAAAAACTGGCCAAATTCGATATTTTTTTATAAGCACATTATCAATTACTTAGGTATTAGTATTTCTCGAGATTTGCTCTTTCATTCTTTATGATTTATTGCACAAACATGCATAACTATAAAACCTCGAATGTGACGGAGCTTGATTTTTGGAAAAATAATTTTGGGGTAAATTTCAGCTAAAAACCAGCCAAAAAAAGAGTTTTTTCGACTTTGTGAAATATTGGATCATTGTTTTTTTCTGATTTTTTGCATGAAAGTAGGTAAAAGATGGCTCAAGCAGAATTTTGTAAAAAAAGAATTTTTCAGCTCAAAAAACTCATCTTTATCTATAAGAATCACTATTAATAAGCATACATCAATGTTCTTAGCCAAGTCACTCAATTTTTTGATGAGTTAGATGTTTGTTTTTGCTCACAAGTCTTGAATATGAAAGAATATTTTAAGAGCATGAAATTTTGGTTTTTTAAACGTTTTTTTTATAAGAAACAAACGACTAATTTTAATAGATCGTCTCTATTTGTGTTCTGAATGATTGTTTTTAATGGTCACGTCACGTAGATATCAATTATGAATGTGTTAAATGCATAACCAGGTAGGTCCATAAAAGCATCACTTGTTTTTACGGTAATCGTCAGCCGTGCAAAATTACTCGAATCTGATTGGTTTAGAGGAGTGCAATTAATCGTTAATTGCACTATTACCACTTTTTGCACTCTTCGGCGAGGGGTCACTTTTGTCCCCTTATTCTTTTCTCTCCCAAGTCCTGTGTCAGAGACTTTTTTTTTACTATATAATAAAAATCGAAGACATTTTTTTTCTTCAATATAAAAAAGAACAAAGAAATTTTACGTTACAATAGCTTGTTTTAATTGAAAACAAAGAAAAATTACACTGCAATGTTTTCTTTTTAAACAAAAGAAAAAAAGGAGGTTTTCGAATGTTTACTGACGATTACCTCGGAATCGTATGTTTTGTCGTTCAATTAACGATTAATCACTCGTAACAAAGGAGAAAATACCGTAATTTGCACTCGTCCTTCGGACTCGTGCAAATTACTATTTTCTCCTTTGTTACTCGTGATTAATCGTTAATTGCACTCCAAACCATACAATTACTAGTACTAATGATGGTCAAAGATTGAAGAATCACTCCTGTGAAAATGATAATTACACCACATTTCTACAAGAAGTAGATTTTTTTCTTCGTCATTTTTTCATTTTCATTTTGATAATATTCCAGTCACAAATATCTTTTCAACGAGCACAAAATCGCAACTTTATTTGAATTTTATCAAAAGTTACAGCCATTTTTTGTCTCAGCTGCAAAATATTTTGAGACAGACTTTAATAGAAGTTTAGTCGTTGGTAGCGTTCAACTTGGTTGCAGCATGTGTGGATTAGCGACTAGCACTAGTAAATTTTGCTTAAAGAAGTTCATTCATAGTGCTGATAGTGATATTATTTGTGTTTTATTTTTAAATTTGTCATTTCCTTGTTTTCTTTTGGTCGTACCGCCACTCGGATACGGCACGCCGAACCGGGCTCTAGGTCAACTTTTCAAACTTTTCAATACTGCGTCTTTCTTAGTCTGGAGACCATACTCTGTACAACAAGCCGTATATGTATAAAAGTTGCGAAGCGATCCAGAGCCTCAATTCGCAAGTTGCAAGCAAAACATTTTAGACACACAAACACTGTATATTCAACAACATTTTTGCAGTTTTCCTTTACATTCGCTCTAGTCTTTCCGAATATCCTATCATTTGCAAATTTTTTATAGTCCCTCTCTATAAAAATGACATCTGTAGTCAGTGTAGTATTATCTCTCATTGATGAAAAATGAAGCTTCAACCGTTCTATTTTTCATTTTCTAAAATAAATAGCAAAAAGTTTAAATAACAACAATATAAGAAGTATAAAGATGAAAAACACTAACAAAATCAGGGCATTTTGAATTTAGAAAATAAAAACAAACTGTACCCTTATAATCATAAAGGTTGGTGAGTCCAGTCAAAACACAGATTTGATCTGTAGCGTCACGCTTCACCTTTACAAAAAGGAGGATATCATAAAATGAACCAAGGAAAATTTCATAATTTAAAAAAAGAGTCATTTTGCATATATCTAATAATGTTAAATAAAGATATAATTTCCAACAAATTGCAAGGAGGGAAAAAAATCTTTTGGGAAACATTTTTGTAATCTGAAAGAATGCCCAAAGGGAAAAAAAAAGTTTTCCATATGAGACAAAACCTTTCCAAATTGACAAAAAAAGCTTTCCACATTTAAAACACAATTATATACCGTGAGATCAGGTAACTTGCATCAGTAGAGGCAAACATACATAGCCCTCAAATGAATGACCTGTCTGGTCATTAATATACAGTTAAATCAAAACAAAAATGGTGGAGTTCGTCTGTTTTGAAATTTTGCTGCTTTGATTGGTCAGTCATTTGAGGGCTTTGTAAGTTTCCCTCCAGTGATGCAAGTTACCGGACTTCACGGTACCAAGTTCATGACAAGTTTTCCACATTTGAAAAGTATGCAAACAAAAATGAGAAAAGAGACTGTTTTAATGTAACGTTTCCAGACTATCTAAAAAGAACAACAAATAACTATTTAAAAGCAACACAAAAAAGAACGACAAACCCTAACTATCAAAAAACAACATATTTTGCCGTCCCACAACCCCGACCGAAAGTGACTGTACCACCCCTACAGATTCATTCATCATTGTTTGTCACAGGAATTAACTACTACATGTGGTTTAAATGAACGCAAAATTATGCATACGTATAAGTCTCTATTTGGGTGAGCTGGAAGGATTAGATGATCTACCGTTAAAAACAAACTTCCTCGTAACTTTCTCGTGTCCATCATTAAAATTTTACAACTTTATTACGCTTCAAGTCACATGATAATAATAATTTGGGCGCTTAGCCTGGTTTCCCCTTCCTTATCGAAAACACACGCTCTAGGCGCTAAGAGGCCGCACGCCGCGATGGCCAGTACCGTAGGATCGTCTAATATCGCCATGCGTCTTCTAATTTCGACATAGCTGTAGGCTGGTCTTCGAAATAAAAAATCAAACATAAACAAATACATACCAAAGTTATCAATCAATCACTAAATTGTACTCTCCCTATCACGTCACAGATTGTTGAAATGTAAGAAACGTGAAGTGGGTTTTTTTTTTAAATAAAACTTTAACGATGTAGTCACTAAAAAACTAATTAGCATGCTTTCAACGAAGATGCCCAAATCACAACAACATTTTGCACGCGAGGAATTTTTTAGTAGACCTTTTTACCGTGAACCGAAAATAATTAAATGAACCCGGTTTCCTTATGAATTTGAAAAGGGACCGGACACGTGTGCTAGGTGCGGCACCTAGAAGTTTAACGCGGCCTCTTAGCGCCTAGAGCGCGTGCTTGCAATAAACAATAAGGACGGGGAAACCAGGTCGACTAAGCGCGCAAATTATTTTTATCACGTGACTTGAAGCGTAATAAAGTTGTAAAATTTTAATGATGGACATAAAAAGTTACGAGGAAGTTTGCATGCGTTTCATGAGTTGTGTAAAATTGCTTAATTTGGCTGCTTTTTTTTTAATTGAATGGATTGCAATGTTTACTGAACTTCTAGTTTGATGGATGAACTTGTTTGGATAAGAATGATACCAAGAATTTCAATCTTGCATGTTCATAACCTGGCAGCTCAAAATATGGCAATAATGGGTATGTTTCTAATGGGGCATCAGAGAATGTCATAGAAATAAATAAGTGTTTCATCACATTTATAACTGGATCATTTTCAGCACTATTTTCATATTGACAAACAAACTTCCGAAAGGCATCAACTGAATACAATGCTTGAATAACAGAATTGAAAAAACACACATTTCGACCAAAATTGGTAAGCCCTGTTGGACAAATTCTGTCTGGAAAAGCTGACATATTATTAAAATAATCAATTTTGCAGTACGAACACGGCTTTATAGCAAAAAATAATTAATTCGGTTGAATGGCAAACAAAAGTTGCTTCAATATACGGTATCTTTTAAACAGAAGGGCAAGCAAGGAGGATATACTCGAAGACCAAATGTAAAAAATGAGAAGTAATTTGTAGCACAATAAATTTTAAAATTGACTTCCCTGATCTGAAGACCAACCAAACAATAAACAATAACAGGCCAGTGCCTTCTTTCTTTGCTGTCGATTTGATTGAAATGAAAGTCGAAACCAAACCAATGACCAAAAAAGAACGATCAAGGATCGAAGCCAAGAAAAACAGGACAAATTATTAGTAAATTGTAATGATGATAACAGAAAGTAATGACTCAATAAAAATTCAAAAAAACAGCCAAGCAGATTCTCAGAATTGCGATTCAGCCAAATTCGGAGAGAAAAAAAGAGAATAACCATTTTGATGATAAACTGAAACCATGACAACGAATCTGTAGAACCAATCAGTGTCAAGATATCTCTATCGCCGTGACGTCAAACAGGATAGGGAGCATAATGGCATCACTTTCGTTTTGCAATAAATTCAAATATAACAATTTACAATAACGGAGGTAATTTGTTTTATCATTTCCCGGGATATTCTTCACGTTTGTTATCTCCTAAATATTGACGTCACGGGTCACGGAGGGTTGACTCGTTCTTCGTATCATTCTGACGTATACATCAAATTTGATATGACGGAGGTAATTTGAGTTACCATTTCGGTGAATATCCTTTGTATTTTATCTCCTTTATATTTTGGTATCGCGCAACTCGGAGATTCAAAACGTTTTTCCCATCTCCTGCCTTATAGAGAGTTGAAAGGAATGGATAGTTAAAGGTACGCACACACGATAGCAAAACTGCTTCGCTCATGTACATTCGCTTCGCAAAAATATTTCTATCCTGTTAAAATCCCAACAACTTCACTGAAATACAGAGTATGGAATTATTGACTCGATTCAAATCACTTCAAATCACAAAAGAAAAAACCGTTATTTTTTCAAAACAATTCAAAAGCTCGCGCCACTTCTTGAAACAATAGAGCTGTTTGACGTCATACTTTTGTTTATCAAATCATAACAATAAGATATTAGCCAATCAAATTCTGCGATTAATTCTTGCATCTTGTATAATTCCCGGCTACTACTGTCTATACTTTGATATTTTTTTGAAACCACATAGACAGAGAAGTCGGGTCTCCCAGCTACGTCTTTCTTTCCTAATCGTTTCTCTTTTGGCTAGATGACGGATGTAGAGTTTTTGCATGCTTTACCCAAATCAAGATCATTGTGGTGATATCTTTTCAACAAGGTGTTGTGCTATGTGAACAGTATGAAAACGACTTTGCGGTAGGGAGTTTTCTTAGAATTCCATCTGTGGCTTCCAAGTAAAAAAAGCCACCCGATTTTAGAAATTATGTTTATGTTTAGTATCAAAATTCAGTTCTTGTGTTATAAATTTTTTACTTTTTGTTTTCTTCTCCTGTCAGTCTACCTGGAGTTTGTTGTCATTTTGTACAGGCCGCTGGGGTAATGTCGCCTAACTGTCTTAAATTACAGTCAGCCTGTCCCAAGCCAGGTTAAAGACAGGGGGACCCAGAGAGGACTAATTACCGATTCTGTTCAAAAAAGAATGACACATTGGAAAAATGCAATTTTTGTTGATTTTGGATAATGTCTTGTAACTTCTTAGCAAATGTTTCATGAGAGAGGGGAAAATACAGGATTGTGGATTAGGACTCTAGGAATTCACTGGAATTTCTTTTTTTTCAAAATGCGTAGTTTTGAGGCTAATATTACCCTTTTTCTATCATTTTTTGAAATAGCCTCAATTAAGCACATATTGACCATCCACATTTGGAACTGGTTCAAAGTTGAAGATCACAGATTAAATTTTTCTAAGATATACTTATGTGAAAGAATTTCAAGTGATAAATGTGAAAAATCGTGGCTCGAACTCGCTGTATTGATATTTTTTCAATATAGCAAATAAATACTAGTGATGAAAATAATGAATCTGGTGTTCTTGAAAAATAAGTAAAAGATAGAACATGTTTGAAGTATTTACATACTGATTTGTGAAATCATGCGGCTAATATTCACACTTTTTTTTAAAAAGGCACTTATTTTAAATGGTAGCCACACCCATTCACAAAAGAATTCCAAAGACCTGAATTGTTTAAGACTGTAGCTTGAAGATCAAATTTTCACTTTCTGAATTCAAAAGTAGCAACTAATAGTTGCCCTGTGATTCTACGTGGCTAAGAAGACTTACTAAAATTTCTGGATTGTTAAAAAGGCTATCCGCATTTTTTCACATCGTGAGTGTAAAAAATAACCTCGTCTAAACTTTCGAAAATTTCATTGGCTTTCTTTTGATACCTTGCATGCCTTTCTATAAAATTGATATGTGATTAATTGTGGCAATAAAACATGACAGGGAAAATCTATAAATTAGGCCTAAAATGAAGAAAAACTACTAGTTACTAAAGTATGCAAATAGCTAGCTATCTAATTCATGAATTGAAATTGATAAATTAAAGAAATAAATACTACATAATTGAAAAATAAATAGGAACTTCAATTTTGACTAAGTAAGAAATAATTACACAAGTAGAAATGTGAAAATATGTGGTAAAAATATTTGAAAATAATTTAATATCGTTTCATGAATAATTATGAAAAAATGGAATTTTACGAAATAATTGCTCTGAAAAATGAATAAGTATGTTAGATAAATTAACTAGAAGTAAATTATATATTAGTGGAACTGATATTTTATTTACTAATATTTGTGATAAACTGTGGCTAATCAATAAAATATTAGGAAATTACTATAATATGTAGGAACTGCTAATTAGTTAACAAATAAGAAATCACGAATATATTTTTTTAGCAGTACAAAATGGTGCTGCTGTCTTAGACACAAGATCGTGTGAAAATCTGTGGAAAAACTAAGTAACAATCAATTGTAGAAAAAAATTTGTTTACAAATGAGAAAAACCGTTGTTTTCGAGATGGCATATAATCTCTGTCAGTTGACTGTTTTCCAAAATGAGTTGTCCTTTATTGTGATTTTCTGACATTTCCACATATGGATACAAAACAGATTCTTTATAAAAAAATGTTATTTTTTTGGATTTTTTGTAAATTGTTGAGTTTTTTTTTGTATTTACCTTCTCTAAAAAATTGCCTTTCATGAAGTTATTTCCTGAAGGAATGGAGTGACCATAATCATCAATGACTACTTTTTCTTCAACTGTGTTGACGTTTTTGACGGAAATTAACCAAATTGAATCAATGGATGATTCCGATGCTGCCACAGCAACGATAGAACCTTCAATGATAAAGTCGTGAACCTCTTCATCATCATCTTTTTCGCAAGAAAGACTTTTATTCGACCTCAGATTTGCTGGAATGATTGGTTTAATCCCCAGGCTGTACTCACTAAACATGTCACAAGTTCCAAAGTCTTTTTGACAGTGTTCACAAATGCAGTATCGATCTGAGGCAAAGAATGTAGCTGAGAAAGGACAAAAGATACATAAATGAAAGGAGTTAGATCCTTTTACTGTGACAAAATCATTGCCAGAAGAAACTTTCCGGTAAGGTTCCAAGGCCTCGTTGCCAATTTCCTGAATATCGTACTTCACAGATTGGCTCGACTCAAACTTTTGCTGTAAAAACTCCACAACTTCTCCAGCGTTTTGGTAGAAGGAGCCATTTGCGATTTCTTGTCGGACAGCAACCTTGGCGATTCCCCCAACATGGTCGACTTCCCCTTTTCCGTGACCTGCAACACCATAAATTCGATTAATTGCTGGAGGTGGAAGAAATGCTCAGAAGACTTGTATTGGGCCTTGCAATACACGGATTTCATAAGTACCTTGTTGCTACGGTTACGGTTCCGTGTGAAAATATCATGAAAATTTCGATCAAAATTGAAAACGAAAGTGGAAACTCGTAGGCGACGGTAGTAGTTTGCAGCAAAATGGATGAACCATTAGCTTTAGAAAAAGAGCATACAATAGAGTATTTTCGACTTTTTAGTACTATTGCTTTAAAGCAGTACCTAGAATTGAGGAAGAAATCAACTGTTGGATCTTTCGAGACTCTCGTAGCAAGGTAAGACATGCTATTTTCATGGTATTTATCTCTAGCATTACTACTAGTTCTTACAACTGGAGTGCAGCTCTAAAGTCCATCCTTTTTCATTTCTTCAGGGCATTTACAGCATATGAAGAAAATGTGCCAGTCGACATCGAATTAGAGCATCGCCAAAGGACTTTATTGTCCGAATACAAGAAGAAGTTCGAGGACTTATCCTTGTCAGATCCTATGACTATGAAAGCTGGTTGGGTTGGAGAAGAACAAGGAATTAAGACATGGCCCAGCATTTATTTCATGGACATTTCATATTATTACAAATCAGTCATCTCGAAACAGGATTTGTGGCAACGAGTTGAGTGCGAGTACAAGGAAGGAAAAGCTTTTAGATATTTTTCAAATGGATTTCTTGGAGAAGTGTCTATAATAAATCAGATCAGTCCACTGTCAAAATACTGTGTTTTAAAAGCTAAATGTGTTCCTTCACAAAGACTCAACAACAAGCAGTATGATGTGTGGTGTGTAGTCGAAAAAAAGACGAAAACAGACACTGGAGGGAAGATAATGGCTGGTTATTGCACTTGTACTGCAGGATTGCTAGGTAAATAAAAAAACTTTCACTTCATAAAATAAAAAAACTTTCACTTCATAAAATAAAAAAAACTTTCACTTCATGTTTTTTTCTGATAGTAAAAAAAAAGTTTAGAATTTCTGAGAATACTAGCTGCTTTCTTTTGTTTTTAAACCAATCAAATTGCGAGAAATATTTATAAACCAATCAGTATTCACCGCTTATTTTAAAACAATGGGCATCGGAATTTATGGAATTTCTATGGGAATTCCTCTGAATCGAATTATCCAATCAGAGAGCTATTAAAGCGTTGAAAGGGAAACCCAAACATTTGTTTATGCATCGGAATTTATGGAATTTCTATGGGATTTCCTCTGAATCGAATTATCCAATCAGACAGCTATTAAAGCGTTGAAAGGGAAACCCAAACATTTGTTTATGTTTCTGTTATCCAATCAAAATCGTATAAAATCAAAACAAATCAAAAGCCGTCTGAAACCATGTCTGGAATTTTTTTATACTTTTGTAAATAATGAAAAATTCTACCCTCGACGTTTCATGTTATATAGAGGGAGATTTTGCTTCCCACAAGCTACTTTTTTCCTCTTTTTTTCTTTTCAGGGAGCTGCAATCATGTCGCAGGGCTTCTATTTCGTGTGGAGGCAGCAGTCTTACAGGGCATTACTCAAGAAACATGTACAGATATCTCTAGTGATTGGAACAGACCAAAAACCAAAAAGCAAGTAAAACCAGGAAAACTATCGAATTTTTTGATCAAACAGGATCGTTTAGACAAGAGATTTTCTGAGCAATCATCGTTGAAAAAGAAGAAGCAGCTCAACAAGCTAGAATTAACTATAACCCAGCCCCAAGCCATCTCAAAATGAATATAGCAAACAAAAAAATAATGAGAATGAAACTCTTCAATGCAACGAGACAAATTGTCCCACAATCTACATTTATTGAAACATATGAAGCCAAAGAAAAACCTAGAAAAATCAAACATAAAAATACAAGACACGTTGAAACTTTGGAAGAAATCGCTAATAAATCCATAACATATGCTAAAGAAAAAGATGGAGACAAATGTGCAGCACAATATATCAATAAAATAAAATCAATGACTGTTGAAGACATGAAATCTGTGTGTATTTTGACCGAAAAACAAAGCAGTAGTAAAGTATGGTTCGCTCAAAGGAAAGGACGAATTACAGCCTCGAAATTTCGACGAGTTTACACAAAAATGAACTCTCTTAAAAGGGATGAAAATAAAGATCATACAAAGCTTGTATCTGACCTCATGGGATACATTGAAAAAACCACTATCAGATGACATGAGATTCGGAATCAGTATGGAGATGCATGCAAAAAAGATATACAGGTCTAAAAACGCTAAAACACACAAAAATCTGAAAGTAAAGGAAAGTGGACTGGTTATCTTGGAGTCTCATCCATGGATTGGGGCTTCACCAGATCTACTGGTTGAATGTGATTGTCATGGATTAGGACTGGTAGAGATAAAATGTCCAGGTTCCATAAGAAATCAAGCTCCAACGTCATCTAATTACAAACATTTAAAAAGTATCAACGGTAAAGATATTTTGAATATTTCTAGTGAATATTATTGTCAAATACAAGGTCAAATGGCACTCACCAAGCGAAGTTACACAGACTTTTTTGTCCTAACACTCAAAGGATATCATTGCTCACGTATCTACTTTGATAAAGACTTTTGGGACTTGATGAATTGATGAATTTTGGAGAACATACATGGTACCAGAACTTTTATTTAAAAATGTTTATCGAATGAATGAAGCAGACAATGGAAAATTATTAATCGAAAAACCAGAAGAAAAAGTTGGAAGTAATGATGATACTTTTACTCTTGGTAGACTTGGGAAAGTGCCTATTCAACAGAAAATTGACATTGTACTAACAAAAGAATAAAAAGTAACTCCTAGAATTTAAATTCAACAACGACTTATAATTCTAAGACTTTCAACTTGTTTATATTTGATTTTTGAAGAGTAAAACTAGATTAATAGTATTTTTTCTACTTTTTATTCCTCAAATATATTGACCAGGAGTGGTTTAGTTTTTCAAGAAGCTTTATATTGTTGACTTTCTTGTTGTTAAAAGCAAGATTTTTTAAATGTTTAAAAATGTGTATAATATATTAAGGTGTATATGAAAACATATCCTCAAAGTATTGTGTAAGTTGTGTACAGGGTTCTACAAATTTCTGCTGTAGCTTAGTTGCATTTTCAGACAGAGGATATATTTTCCCTTGGTATCCATTTTTGTTTAACAAAATATATTTGTTGCTTATGAAACATTTTTATTTGTAAAATATCTGTTAAAAAAAAACATATATAAGTTAAAAACATGAAAAAAAAATTAAATATCACGATCTTTAATAATTGGACCTTTCAAGTTGGACAGTCCACAACAAACAATCAAAATATCATTCAAATGTTCAACCAAGGAAAGAGGTACTTCCTCAGCAATGATGCGAAATGTTTTAACACGTCTAATAACCTGTTCGACAAGGATTCTCAGTTTTCCTACTTGGGTGGTAGTCTTAACTTCATTTGGGGTCATTTGTGCTGAGCCTCTTCGTCCAGGAGGCACAAGGAAATGGATAAGCCTAGCAACACACTCATCTTGGATATTAAAACCCTTGTCTGCCATTATACGTGTGTGTGAAGGTACGGTATCAAGAAATCCTGTATCATTTGTGATAGCTTTATCAGATATTCGACCAGTGTAAGGCTCGGAGACAAATGTAATAAATGAGTTAGGTGTAGTTGATATTAAAAATTTTACAGTGTTATGGTGTTTGTATTCCGACCATGTGGCAGCTTGTAGTTCTAAGTCTTTCGGCGTTTGAATGAAAATTTCAGAGCAATCAATAATAGACACTACATCTGAGCAGGATGAAAACTTGGAGGGAAGTGTTGCTCTAATAACCTCCTCATCAGGCATGTAGATCAGTGAATTTAGGCACAGTGCCATCGCACGTATCCAGCATGTAAATGTTCTGGAGGCAGTTGATGTACTGATGCCAAACCTATCACCCAAATCTTCAAAATATAGCCCCAATTTCAGCTTCATCATCGTTAGAAGCACTTCATCAATGCCACTTAAAATTTTCTGACGACCAGTTTTTGTTGACTTTTTGCTTTTCTTGTTGTTGTTTTGGTTAGAACTGTACCTTTTCCTTGTGTATGGCCAGATGACCTTGAAGAGGGCCTCGAATAGTGCTCTGCTTGAAATATTAGTATAGAAATTGCACTTTTTATCAGATTTAATAAGTTTTTTATAAAATGTCCCTTGAAAAGATCTACCGAGGTAATTCTTTACATTGTAATTTTTAGGTTGATCAGACTGGTGTTGCTCAGGTGTGGAAGTCATGCTATGAGTTGATGACAAGAACGTAGATGTTGAAGGTCCAGCATCTTCAACAAGACTGTTAGACTCAAGGTTTTGTTTTGGTGAAAGTTGACGTGGTGGTGACGACAAATCAGCATCCTCATCATCAGGCGAAATAAAAACATCAAAATCAACAGCAGTTGCATCAGCATCAGCATCATGACATTCAGAATTTGATGTAGTAGCAGGTTGGTCAATAGGTTGTTGTGAGCAATTCGCTGTTGTTTTCTCGTCGTCAGCTTTTCCCTTTACAAGGTTTTGTTTTGGTGAAAGTTTTGATAAAAAAGTCATCAATTGAGTTTGTTGTTTACTGTTGTTGGTTTTTGGAGTTTTCAATTCAGGATCAGGTTGATGTTTTTCTGATAAATCAAGAGATGATTTTCTTCTTTTTGTACAAGTGGGTAGTAGAAGAGATGATGAAGATGATGGCAGAGACTCACTGTTAAATCTTTTGCTCCTCTTTTCAAAGTCATAGCCCATGTTCTTCGTTGGATAAGGATGCTGCTCTGTGGGCCTTCCATCAACAAAATGTTCACTGCAAACCCTTGCATCCTTACTTGGGTCCAGAAGTTTATTCTTTGATCCTGGAGCCAAACGATTAATGTTTCTCCTCCAGATTGACCTTTTCTCTGGGTGCTTTTTGAGGGTTGGGACCGGAAAAAGTTGGAAAGGTGGCTCTTCGACATGATTGATGTTCACTTTCTTCCACTTCTTCAGCTTGTAAGATCCATTTTGGCAACCAATAACAATACAATGATAAGACATTTTGAGCTTCTTTCCAGTGAAACACAGCCTGCTTCGCTTGACTAAACCGCCATTATGAAAATTTTGATCGAAATTTTCATGATATTTTCACACGGAACCGTAACCGTAGCAACAAGCTACTTATGAAATCTGTGTATTGTCGGATTCAATGATGATGGGTCCATCTTCAGGAAGTCCAGCGGTTCCTATCATCCTTTGAATGGATACATTCACAAAAGACTGGTCATGGGTTTTGTCATCACTTACATATGGATGGTAGATTTTTTCTCCACGACATTTGGTGATGCCTGGATGCACAGTGACTTGTTGTTTTGACCAGTGCAACGACTGGGGTTCATATTTGATATCGAGTGTCAAGTTTTCTGAAAAATCAACATCAATATAAATTCCATCAGAAAATATTTCCCTGAGCGTAGGAATGGTGTTACGATAAAGCTTTAGCATATTCCTGTGATAAATTATTTTTGCAAGGAGATTGTCAACAAAGGTAACAAGGTAGCTTGCGGGAACTGAATTCTTTACAGGAACTAATCTCTTTTTCGGTTTGCCTTTCTTGTCAAGTTGTAACTTTCCGTCCTTGTAAACTTCAAGACTTTTGAATTCGGTGAAGGGGGTTTTGATTTCATCATTTGCATTTTGTAAAATTTCACTCTTTAAGGCATTCCATTTCGATTCGATATCGGAGCAATATTTGTCAGGGCTTTCTGTGCAATCAAAGTGAAGGTATGTGTGCTCTCCCTTGTTACAGTCACTATAAATATGCTCAAAAAAATCATCATATGTCTTTGGAAAGTCGATTTTCTGACTTGATAAGCATTTAGAAAGAGCTTGCAGGGACCACCGGGTATGCAGGTGAAGTTTGCAGCAACACATGACCAAATCCTTTTTCGTTGCTTGATGAATGTAAAAAGGTTTCAGTTCCAAAAAAGTTCCCATTGAGACTGGCATTTCTGGAAAATCCACAAGATACTTTGCATACAACTCACGAATGGGCTTCAGTGTGGTTTTCCAGATTGCTTGGAAGAATATGCGGTTACGCTTTGTAACATATTTTACGGTTTCTGGAAACTCAAGGTCTTGCTGTAACGTAGGGAGATTGCATGTTCGTAAAGTAACTAGATCAGTTGTATTATCTTGAGAATGATCATTCCAGAACTTCCAAACATTCCTGCGAATTTCGAGTGGTGTTAGTTTTCTGCCCTGGGGATTTGGAATATCGTTGATATTGACATTCAGCTTCTTCATCACCCCTTTGATGATCTCAGATGGGGACATTGACTTCTCTGAACATTCAGCCTCAATAATGCGTGCAATGTTCTCGGATAACCTTGACTTCTTTTTCGAATATGAATTAGAAACTCTTTTCTTGGATTTTGGTGAAAGAACGTTTTGACCGAGCTGAATTGAAGAAAAATATATTCATAACTGAGAAGAACAGTACAGACAGAACTATTTATTCGGAGTTAACAAAAATGTAAAAAGAAAAAAAATCAATGCAAAATAAATGAGTCTTACACTATAGAATTTTGTTAATTATTAAAAATTGGAATGAAATCTTACATCAATCTCAATACTATCCATTTTACTGTCATCGAGAGCTTCATTGGACTAAAAAAAAGTCAATGCCTGAAATTAGCACTTGATCAGACTCGATTGGCAATCGGCGATGATATTCTATACTAGAGCCATGGTGAAGTAATTTAGTTATTATAAACTTGACCAGTCTAAACTCTAAAAAAAGATTCCTTGCCCCCTTGGATGAAAATACTCAAATTACTAGATTTGGATAATAGATCTTACTTCTTCTGTTCTGTTAGCTGTTTCAAAATCATCAACATTGTTTGAATCGTCTGAATTAACTGAACTCTACAAAATTATAAAACAAACGAACATAGCACTAAATGTGCACACCTTACTTGAATGGCTATTAGGGGTGTTTCAGATAATAGTACTTGTTTGAAAATAACAGCTGCAAAATCAATCTGGGACTTAAATGTCAATTCAATTATAGGCTTTGGTATCAATAAACTCGACTTGTTAGAAACATTAACTTCACCTTTACTTGTTCTATATTTGAATTTTCCTCAATTTCATTCGATTCAATTGAACTACAAGGAGCTTCCCTGAACTAAAAGCAAAGTAGAATTAGAATATAAGAACTTATTCATTGTCTGATCACTGTGTTCAAAATGTGCCCTAGTTAAATTGCTATTTTTCAAAGGTTTTAACTCAGCTGTTATAAGATGAACTAGAGAAAACTCTTTCTTACTTCACTCTTAATAGCAGTAAATTTAACATTCTCCTCGTCCCTATCTTCGTCAGAACTTTCAAGAACCTGAAGAAATAAAAATTGAAAGGATGCAGTTAGGTCCTTAGACAATATTATCAAAAAAGGTGAATATTGGGGCTGCTGGTAAACTTTAAAGGAATAGGCCAGGTTTTTAGACAATGATAGACAATACTGTGACTAATTTGCACACTTTAGTTTTCAAAATTTTGCAAAAGTTGGACAATAAAATGACTACAAATGGGGAATATTTACATCAATTTCAAAATCAAACTCTTCTTGGTCGACTGAGATCGTTAATAGGATTGCCAGCTCTTCGGCTAATTGGTAATAGTCAATCTTGTGTTCTTCATTATTTTTATCAGTGTCATTTTTATCAGTGTCATTTTTCTTTTCAATGTTATCAACAGTTTTTTTTATCTTATTGTTCATACCACCAATTTTCACTTTAATCTGAGGAAGACAATCATGGTTCTTGCTATCAGGATTCAAGAGTGTTTTTTTGCAGTGCTCACAGCGAAAAATGCAAGACTTAACATGTCGATCAAGATGCCAATTCGTTTGAAAATCTTTCCCACATTTTTTGCAAAAAGTTGGCTTCTCAACACCTTTCTTACAATTTGGAATGTGTCGTTTTAGGGAATCCTTTCTATGAAAAGATATTGGGCACTTCGAACACTTGAACCATTTATTATCTGATTTTCCACAAGTTGATTTATGTCTGCTGAGACTGGATGGATGACTAAATTTGGAAGAACAATTCCCACAGCTTAGAGTCTTTCCCATTCTATTTATGTCTGTCTAAACAAAAGAAAAACAACTTATTACAGTACTAGCATACGAGAGAACACTTTAACTGTTGGAAAGGACAACAAACATTTAGCTGTCTTTAAACAATTCTTTCAACTCAAGAAACTCAATTATAACTGAAGTGAAAATTGTGAGTCTTAAGAAAGAAAAAAAACAATATAAATCCTATTAAGCATTCTACATAAAAATAATGTTAATTTCTAAAAAATCCCAGAAGTAATTTAAAAACTGCATCATACTTTGTCAGATTAAACAGAACAGAAACAAAAATTTGCCACTTCTTTTCACAAAATCACAATCTGTCAACTAAATAGAAAACAAACTACAAAAAAATCAAAATAAACATCTTCACTGCAATGGCATCTTAGCACTGCAATGGCATCTTAGCACTGCAATTGCATCTCAAACAAGAATGATTTCTCAACTGTCACTTCACTTTGCTCTTTGTTATTAAAAAGTTTACTTAAAAGCTGGTTCAACAACCCTGACTGATTATAAATTCAAAAAAAACTTTTCTGCTAAGCTTCAAGAGTGGATAGATTATTTAATAGAAGTGATATTATGTGGCTAAAAGCAAATGTCAAGCCAATCTGTTGAAAAGATGGTTTTTATTGAAATAATATAATACACATCTTTTTTCATTCAATTTTAGCCACTGATTATCACAATTAACAGGCTTGAATTCTTAGTAAGTCAATATAAATAGCTATTGGTTAATAAAATGAGATTTTTTGTGGCTAAGGAGATATCCTTGCTTGTGAAAAAAGGTGGTTTTATTGAAATTATACGATTTTTTTCTGATTAACCACACTTTTTAACACAAAATCAACTGAAGAGTTTTACAAGGATAAGTCATATGGAATTAGCCACAATTCATACACAATTACCAAATAAATAAGATACTCATTTATATTATTTACTTTACAATATTGACTCAAAATAAAAAGTATCAAATGTACATTTTTGAATTTTATTAGTTTGCTTTGGAAAAATATGCATGTTACCGCTAGCCAGTTTTTAGCCACTGATTGTCACAAAGTAACGAGTTTAACTTCTTAGTATGTTCATATAAATAGCTATTGGTTAAAATAATGTGATTTTTTGTGGCTAAGGAGATATCCTTGCTTGTGAAAAAAGGTGGTTTTATTGAAATTATACGATTTTTTTCTGATTAACCACACTTTTTAACACAAAATTAACTGAAGAATTTTACAAGGATAAGTCCTATGGAATTAGCCACAATTCATACACAATTACCAAATAAATAAGATACTCATTTATATTATTTACTTTACAATATTGACTCAAAATAAAAAGCACGGCGGCAAAAAATGGCCTTTTTTCTCCCACTCGCTCAGCAACCTAATACAACTTGCGGCATTTTTGACCACTTTGTTGATCATTATACACTTTTTGTTCCACCATCAACCTTTATATGAATTTCCAAAATAAATTTTAATAAAATTTTGAAAAAAGAATTGTCACGTGATAGCTGATGACGTCATCGAATTTAGAACGAAAAAATAAAAATTCAGTTAGCTAATTGGTAGTACGACCATTCGATAGCTCTCAATGAGTAGTGCTCGAAAATGGGGTCACTTGTTATCGAGACCCTTCTGAAACTCGAAAAATTTAGATTTTCGATTTGCCCATATATGGTAAAAATCAACGATTGACCAGGCAATTTTGCTTGAAAAAGCTTGGAGGGGTATTTTTACGGTATGTTTCCGACATCGTAGAGACCTGAAATTTGGCATGAAGCAAGCCTAAGTGAAAATAAAAAATTTGAATTTTAGACTTTTCCAATTTAGGCATTTTTCTTGTTGCTAGGCAACATTTTTTTAAAAGACGGGGGTAAAATTTGAGTTTTTCGTTAATTAAAAATCGGGAAATCGGAATTTCAAAAATTCTAAAATTCAAAATCGTTCTTTCATCATAAGGAACCTACCTACCAAATTTGACGATTTTTTGACAACCCTAAGAGGGTGTTTAAATAGGGTCCCATGTTTCAAAAACTAGAGTTTCGAGTAAATCGACTTTTAAACTTTTATTTCTGGTAGAAATCCTCATAAAATTCGATATTAACCTGAGTATTCAGAAAGAAATAAACCTTAAATGGGCTTTAAAAGTTGTTTGGCTGAAAATATAGATAAGTTCGAGTTGTTTAAGCCAATAAAACGAATATTGAACAATTTTCGACCTTACCCCCTGAATACTTTATGGTTTTATATTTAGCAACCTCGTCCCAGTCTCCAAAACATTTTAAATTACGATATCTCGTGACCAGATTATCCTAGAATAAAAAGTGACCCCATTTTCTGACGCAGAATTTTATGCTCTTTGTAACTGAAGTAGATTCAAGGTTTGATTCTGACTTTTAAATTCAGATTTTTGCTAAAAAGGGACTGGGCACGAATTTTGAAATTTTTTTGAAATTTGAATTTTTTTTGCAAAATCATATCCTTTAAGAATATCTATAGGTTTGACAGCCTAACAGTCACTAATAAGCTAATTTGAGGCCAGTGGGAGAAAATAACTCATTTTTTGCCGCCGTGAAGTATCAAATGTACATTTTTGAATTTTATTAGTTTGCTTTGGAAAAATATACATGTTACCGCTAGCCAGTTTTTAGCCACTGATTGTCACAAAGTAACGAGTTTAACTTCTTATTATGTTCATATTAATAGCTATTGGTTAAAATAATGTGATTTTTTGTAGCTAAGGAGATATCCTTGCTTGTGAAAAAAGGTGGTTTTATTGAAATTCTACGATTTTTTTCTGATTAACCACACTTTTTAACACAAAATTAACTGAAGAGTTTTACAAGGATAAGTCCTATGGAATTAGCCACAATTCATACACAATTACCAAATAAATAAGATACTCATTTATATTATTTACTTTACAATATTGACTCAAAATAAAAAGTATCAAATGTACATTTTTGAATTTTATTAGTTTGCTTTGGAAAAATATACATGTTACCGCTAGCCAGTTTTTAGCCACTGATTGTCACAAAGTAACGAGTTTAACTTCTTAGTATGTTCATATAAATAGCTATTGGTTAAAATAATGTAATTTTTTGCGGCTAAGAGATATCCTTGCTTGTGAAAAAAGGTGGTTTTATTGAAGTTATACAATTTTTTCTAATCAATCAAGCAGTATTACAAGGATAACTCCTATGGAATTAGCCACTATTTATGCACATTTTTAGATAGAGTTAGTCGTCTTATTATTCATCAATTTAGGATATTGACTCCTTGATCGGTCGTGGGCTGCCTTCAGAGTAACATGACAAATGTTTCTATTTTTAAAATATCTATGTGAAGATATGATAGGCCTTTAGCCACGTTGTATCACACAATAGTGCAATTTTTTATACGCTAATAACCCTAAGAAAAGGTTTGTTTTCAATGCAATCTATTTTCTCTGGCTTAAAAGATATTCTTGTCTGTGAAAAAAAGTGGTTTGTTTAAAAATTAGACATATTTTTTGAATAGCCACGCATTTTAACACAAAATCATACAGGAAGTGTTACAAAAAGTATTTCTATGGAATTAGCCACATATTTAGCACAATATCCCAAAATTTCATAACTACAGTTTTTTTACATGGTGAATAAAGTCAGTACGTAAAATGCCTGTTGAAACGTTTTTCCTCAAGTCAAACATCACAATTGCAAGCAGTATTTAGCCACTTAAATTCACATTTCTGATGCTGTATCCGTAGAAAATGAAAACAAAACCATTCAATAAGCATCATCTCAAGCAAAAAACTTTCAAATTCCACAATTAGACTTTTTATTCAAAACTTTTGTCTCTGAGTGCATTTTAAGTCTATTAACCACATTATTTCACTTTCAAGGATCAACAGCCCACATTTTTCACATAATCTCAAAATTTTATTATTCAATGTAACCTGTGCAAAATTTGGGTGACTGATCTTTTAAATTGAAGTTGCTACACCTTTTTGAAATTAGTTGGTAGAATTAGCCACTCCAAATATTAGCCACAATCTTTCACACACTTTAAAGGCTAATTGCTAGCCACTGAAGATCACTAGAAATTTCGTTTCAAATGCAAAAGAAATTTTTGTCATTTTGGGACGTGGGAATAAATTTTTTTAACTGTAGCCACAAAATATCACATTTTATAGGCTTTTTAAAATCATCACTAAAAAAGCTGAATTATGTCATTCTTTTTTGAACACGATCTACCCTTTCATTGTAACATCGTTTCTCTAAGAAGAAAAATAATTCGGTCACTCTTTGTTGTTTGTAGGTCTGACAGGAGAAAACATTTCATATTTTCATACTATATATACATTATGCATCCAAATTCATTTGCATTAGCAAGTACAGGTGTTTGCCCCTCAGAATGCCACTGCCCCTCAGAATGTCAGTGTTTGGAAAATGGCAGCTACATGCTTTGAGAATCATTTTAACCAAACTTTTTTGTGGTTTCCATGTGTATGAAAGTATAAGGCCTCAATTTCAATTGAAAAAATGTGTTCAGAAATGGGTGAAAAAAAATTAGGACCGGTTCAGTAAAAATAATTCACATAAAAAATTTCACTTTTTTTTTGGTTTTTGGCCTTGAATCCTGTGATCTGAATATAAGTGTGCAAAGTAGCAATTTTCAATAAGCCCCAACATAGTAGAAACATTGTAAGTATAAATTAACTGTTCCCAATACCATAGACAAATCTATAATGACAGAAACTCTTACATCACAAGACTGGCATTTTGCGGTCCCCCTTAATTGAAAACGGAGTTTCATTTCATTCTTTAACATATCGAATATTTAGGAACAAGGATTTCAATGCAAATTTAAAATAAACTATAAATAAACTACTATGAAACACAATTTACAATAAAATTATCTAGAAAATTGTAGGAACCATTTTTAATGGAAAAATATATTAAAAAGGAACAATTTTTGATTTTATCAAATATTGCATAATTGGAAGTTTATATTTGTCCTCTGTCTTTGTTTTTCACAATATCGAAGATCTGTTTTACTTTTTCATATGCAGGAACATTAAATTTAGATGCTCCTCTTAAAGGACTTCTAGAGGCCCACATATTACATTAGTCAATTCAAAGGTTGACTCGTCAGGTGGTAGATGGGAAGGTGTGTCTTCCAAAACAGTGCCAGATCCAAATTTTGGTTTGAGTGATCTCATCACAACATTAGTTACATCGCCATCCTTATCGTAAAGAAAGCGAAGAGACAAACTTTGAGATGTAGAGTGTTTCAGATTTTTTGCCTTTGTAGCAGACACCAAACCACTTTCCAATGAGACTAGCCTCTGTACTGTATTCGGAGGGCTTAGTCTTTTCCAAGTTGATTTCATTGTGGCAATTTCGTCTTCTTCCTCCAGCTCTTCATCAGCAGTAGACCTAGCATCAGCTTCATCATCAGTAGTTGAGTAGCTCTCACTATCATCATCAATGTCAGAAAAGAAGTCTTCCTGTCTTGATAACTTAACTTTAGCCTTGGTGGATGCAGAAAAAGCAGTGCGGACTGGTTTCTTTCCATTTTGAATACATCCAGATTTTGAACAAACAGATTTTAAGATGTCATGACATACAGGGCATACTTTGTTCTTTAAGGCTAGCTGCTTTACACGTTTTCTCCAATTACATGTACATCCAGCAATAGGAAAGGGTGGCTTTTAATCAAACTGGTCTACAAGTTTGGATTTTTTGAAAAATCATCTGCAAAAGGTGGCATTTTGAGGTCCCTATCACTGGCACTTTGTGGAGCAAAGTGGGGTTCCCTTGAAAATAAGTCAACATAAATTTTACATATTAAAAATGATTCAAATAAATGCATTCACACAAAATTTCATCAATGGATGACTTTTTGTTCTCCAGATAATGCGATTTTCCAGACTGACATTCTGCGGTCCCCCCTAAATAAAGTATAAAAGTTCAATTTGAGAAAAAAATACCAAAAACCTAGAACTTTGAGATTTAAGTTACTGGGAAGAAATTTTATAATAGAAGACTTTGTAAAAACACCAAAAAAGTTAAAAAAAGTACAGAAAAAAAAAATTAGAGTAAAAGCAAATTTCACGTACATTCTGAGGGGCAAACACCTGTACATGTCAAAATCAAATCAAGATGTACTTTCCAGAGATGATTTACATGACAAATATTGATATCCAGTTTGCAGGGAAAATTTTGAAACTTCCACGAAACTAAATGTTAGGTACAGAGAACTAAAACAAAATAGAGAAATCATTTTTAAGATTGTCGTGCAGTTTTTATGACCATTACTTGACTGGCAGGTGCTGGCCGGCAAACTAAACATCCGTTTGTTTACCTCAAATAGTGTGCGAAAAACTCACACAGCTCTTTCTCTCCCCAGAAAATATTTTTTAACCGGCCAAAACATATTAAAGACATTAGGGTGTCCAGGTCAGAATCACAAAATTTTCAATGTTATTTTTTTTCTCTTATTTCAAAATAAAACCATAATAGGTTATTTGTCCCTTTGCCTCTTAAATTGCCACAAATTCATCTCCTGTCGTCAAGCTTTTCTTAGCCAGAGTGATTGGCCAAACAAACAGGAACTACGTACCCCGATTGATCAAATCTTATGAATCATTCATGATTGACCACTCACTCACCACATACAACATGTGGTTTTGTTGATTACCAAAAATTATGACAAGTCATAGGCCATAGTCAGATAGGTAGAAAAAGAGGGGGAAGGGAAGCAGTTTTTCCTGCACTTACTGAATTATCAGATTATAACTGATAACATGCAGGCATGAATAATAATAGAAAAACCACATACCTTACAGATTTGACTTTCCTTGTTGGAATGGATTTAAGAAGATAACCATAAGAAGAAAAACAAACATTGAGATGACCTTGATGGCAGCCCTCAGATGACGAGTTTGGAGAAGATGAAAAATGTGCAGGCTTCAAATTCTTCATAATTTGCAACAAAATAGATAAAATCAGGACTGTCTATTCTGTTTTTTCTTCTCCAAGCATCTGAACCCATTTGACGAGTCTTGACACTAACAGCCATCAAATCCCGGGCAAACCCTGCATTTTGACCTCATCCAGGTCTTTCTGCAAAACTTTGCAGGGTGCAGTCCTGCAAAACACTTTTGTACACAAAATCTAAAATACAGACTCGAATTCACGCTTCCTGTAACGCCACTTGATAAACAGTTTTCGCAATTTACCGCAGACTTTAAGTCAGTAAAATAAATTTAATGACGCTAACGAATGATCCGGAAAAACAACTCCGGGTAGGCTAAAAACAAGCTGCGACAAATAAGACTCCGGAGCATACCCTGCAAGTGCATGTTTTGAAGGGGTGTCGCACCGCCCCAGAAATATGGGTATTATCTGCAAAATGGAAAGTTGAAAAAATAGCATTGCGAAGATCATTAATATAAATTAAAAATAGTAGAGGTCCTAGGACAGAGCCCTGTGGAACACCATGAGGGATTATTTTAATAGAAGATTTATTATATGAAATAGACACAAACTGGGATCTGTTTGATTTGAACAGCCTTTCCTCTAACCCCATAGCGAAAGTTTTGAAATAAGAATAGAATGATCAACAGTGTCAAAAGCTTTTTGCAAATCAACAAAAACACCACACACAAAGTTACCATCATCAAGGGATTTCCGAATCCGTTCTACAATATTAAGTAAGGTATGGATGGTTGAATGAGATCTTCACAAACAAAACTGGCGCTCAAAAAATGCTCGATGAGAATCTAAAAAAGTAATAAGACGAGAGTACATAAGTTTTTTCAAGAATTTTCTCTATGTTAGAAAGGAGAGATATAGGACAATAATTGGATATTTCAAGTGGGGAACCTTTATTTTTAAAAACGGGAATAACTTTCGAGAGTTTGAGCATTGTGGGAAAAGAACTAGATTCAAAAGAAAGGTTAAAAAGAAAAGAAATGGGTCCAGAGAGATCAAACTTTAGAATACGAAAGATTTTTGGGGAAATGCTATTTGGGCCAGATGATTTGTTAAAGGGTACGGAAATAATTATTAGTAAAACTTCAGCAGGGTTAAGAAGATCAAGAAAAATAGAGTTTCTTATGCGATTTTTAAGATAATGTGAGAAGTGACGATATCTGCAATAGAAGTAACCATTATGCAAGATTTCTGCAAAAGTAGATTCAAGAAAGGTTGAGCAGTATAACATAGAGTCAAGATCTTTCCGAGGTTTGAAAGAAAGATTGTTCGAAATGTATAGCATAGTACCACCAACAGAGGCCTCTGTAGGTGTGTGAATTGCTTCTTGAAAATTTTCAAGATTAAAGTTAAAAGATGTTTTTTTCCCCTTCAAAATACGGGTCTCAGTGATTGCCACAACATCAAAATTAAAATTAGGTTATCAAGGTCAAGACAGTTGTTCTGCAATCTTTTGTGAAATATTTTGAGACCTTTTTCAAGATTTAAAGTTCGAGCGAAAAAGCCGATTATGGGCTATCTCTTTAATTTAATAGAATATTTTAATTTGAGAGGGGTTGGCAGACTTCCAGGCTATATTCTGAGCCTTACTGGGCCAGTCTTAAGTCTAGCGTTAAAACTCAGAGTTAAAACTCTACCCTTCAAACCTACTTTAGAACACTTACAAATCGATTGTGGTTTTGAAACTTCCTGGGGAATTTCCCATTGGTCTCAAATATTTCGAGAAAAATTGTGGCAGTTCTCAGAAAATAGGTGGAGATTGCGAGCAACATCGATGAGGTTAGGGTTTAAAGCACCAGGGAGGGAAGGTTGAGGTTTGAGATTAAAGGGAAGGGTCCCAAGGAGACATTTGGGGCAGTACATGTTTTTTTTATAAGCATTGCACTTATAAGCATATCTAGGCTCAGATATGGGGAAAAATTAAGCATATGGCAAGCATTACTTGAGCCTACGAAAAATGATTTTTCCGGTTTTTGGCTGGAATTTTACGGATTTTCAGTATTTCCCTAAATTTATCCTTTAAATTTAAGCATCCCCTCAAGCATTCGACCTAAGCATCTCAGAGCCTGTTTTCGGATTTTTGTATGCTTATAAAAAAAACATGTCACTAGAACTGGTAGATAAAAATTGGAATTCAGCAAGAGTTAATCCTGAGCATTTTAAGTGAGTCCAAAGTTTGCAAGAGTCACAGAATTAGAGTTGCCTTCTTCTTTGACTGTCTTAGAACATACTGAGCATGAAAATAGTGAAGGCATAAAAGTTAAACTTACTTAATCAAAGGTAAAAAACACCAGAGCCAAGAAACGAAAAAAACAACAAAACTGTATAAAAAAACATGAATACGTAGCTAGGCTGCAATCTTGAAATGAGGAAATGAGAAAACGAAAGTGAATACGGGAAAAAATTGAAAAGAATCAAAACAAAATTGCGAGTTGGCTTCTAAACTAAAAAATGGGTAATCGCATCACAGAGCGAAGGAAAAAAAGAGGGAGTGCCCCCGTGAATCAAGTATCCAAAAAAAGACAAATATTCTAGTAAAATTTAAAATCTAGAAGGTATGAAAATCATAACCTGGAAATATCTTCTCCAACGTGTTCAAGTGTTCAATCTTAGTATGCACATCCATATTATTTTCATTAATTGAAATAAAAACAGTTCCGTTGTAGACCCAGAATAGTTAGTCACATAGCCATGCTCCGCCCGGAAAAACACTCCAACCTCTGTTTTTTTCGGTTTTCGACAGTTCAACCCTGGTAGATTCTCAAGTCATCGACCGATTTTTCAAAATTTTACCCAAAATTGCTCATTTTGGGCATTATTTTTTGGTCCCAAATTGTACAATTTAGCCTAAAACGAAAGTGCTCGAAAATCGGCGATATTGGGCTTATTCGAAAGATATTGAAAAACAAGTAAATTTGAGATACAAACTTGGGTCTGAAAATGTCCCGGTCATGCTGCAGATGAGTTTTAATGATGACGTCAGACTAACGTACAATTTAGCCTAAATCGAAAGTGCTCGAAATTAAACGATCTTGGGCTCATTCAAAGATAATTAAAAAACAAGTAAATTTGATATAAACTTAGGTCTAGAAATACCCCATTCATGCTGCAGATGAGTTTTAATGATCACGTCATTTTAGGTTTATTTTGCTCAATTGGCAAAGTTGGGTATAGTTTCTGTTCAGGAAAGTCTCCAGACTGTTTTCTTTATGAGAAAACTTTTTAAGTACTGTACTAGAAAGTATATTTTACATAAAACTGATTGAAATATTTATATACATAGCTTGCTACTAGCATCTATTCATATTTCATAAATGTGCCAAGGCCCTTTCAGAGATATAAATTATTTCAATGAAAAATCCCGTTTCTCAACTTAAACCATTTTTTTCAGATTTATGACAATTAACAATACTATATACCGGGTGCACCCAAAAAAAGTATACAACTTTGTCGAGATATTGTGAGCTTCAGGATTTAAATTTTTTGTTCATTCTTTTTTTATCGCATAGAGGATGCTCTAACTTGAATTTTGAGCTATCATACATTAGGTTTGAAAAAGTAATTCGAAAATTATTTAAAAAAAAGTTTTTTTTAATGTCGAAATTTCAAAAAATCATCAAAAACAGCGAGCATGCAAACTTTTCTCTTGCCACTTACCTTCTTTACACATAAAAATACCAAAATAAGCAATTGTGTTCATCAAAAGTCGTTACGGAATTTAAGAATATGGTAAAACAAGCTATTCCCATGTGGAAAAGTATTTTTGGTAAGGCTGAAAATTTTTTTTGGAAATCTCCAAGAGAGATGTGGTGTGCTACGTGAGAAAAATTTAGAAAAAATAAATCACCATTCCTCAACTAGTTGCTCAAAGAAGTTGGGTCTGCATTGAGTTTGCTGATGTTGAAAATATTCATGACGTGTAAATAAGATGGACAAACCGTTGGCAAAATAAGATAGGAGTAAAAAGAATCAAAAAGACAATGAAATTGTGTTTTTGTCATTTTGTCTTATTTATAGCGTGATTGCTGTTTTTAATGATTTTTTGAAATTTCGACATGGAAAAAAAGTCAGTTTCTTTTAAATAACTTTCGAACTACTTTTACAAATTTAATGTATAATAGCTCAAAATTCAAGTTAGAGCATCCTCTATACAATAAAAAAAGAATGAACAAAAAATATAAATCCTGAAGCTCACAATATCTCGACAAACCTGTATACTTTTTTTTCGTGCACCCGGTATATATATTTTTTGGATTTTATTAATAATCAAGTTCTCTAGTGTGTTTAGTTCTATACAGTAACTTTTGCATATGTTTATTTTTCAACTCGTGCAGATGGAATCAGATTCAAAATTATTTTCGAATCAGAGAGAGCAATTATTATTTGTCTTGATTAATTTGTTTCAATCATTTATGATTGCGTTGTATTGCTAAATCTCACTGTTCTCAACCAATAACTACGCAATCGATAACGGCTACTTGTTGAAAACTTTCCCAAACTGTTGTTATCAATCACACCCCTAAATCACTAACCTGTTGAAAATGTTTATGCCAGCTTGGTAGAGAGAATTCATAACTTTTTTTTTACTGAATCTAATTTAGCGTATCAAATTTCAATTGTTCTGCTTCATAAAAATAAACAGATATTATACATTTTAATCGGATAAAAACCGCGATAAACATAGGGTTCCTTTGGGTCTGTAGAAATGAAGCTCGGAATATTTACCACTTAACCTGGGTAAATGACAAGGCATAAGAGGTCCCTAGTAAAACGCAGGGACCAGGTCAAATATATACTTATTCTCATTTGCATGTATTTATAATATTTACACATTTTGTATTTAAAAACATTAGCAGTTTTTTATAGATATTGACAGCGCTAAAATAGGGTGGAAACCATAGTCCCTGCTAGGGTATTTTCTTTTTCCAATCTTGCAAAATTCATATGCTTTTTCGCCCATAGAATCTATACGATTTATTTGATCTTGGTTCGAGCAAATATTATTTTCTTTGATTTGATTTTGCACACTCTTTAAAAGGTTTTCCAAAATTGTCCGGTGGGGAGTTAGGTTTTGATGGAGATAATACTCTGTCTTTGGATTCAAGTTTCGTTTCCTTTCTTATGGTGGTCTGGTCTTTTTCTGCTTTCGGATGTCTGATTCACTTTCCGTTAAGTTGAATTCGTCACAAACTGTTTTGCTTTCTTAGTAGAAAAAAAGGATATAAAAGGTGAATAATAAACAACTTTCATTATACACACTACAATTAAAAATTCTTATTCCATGGAAATACCGACAAAATGTTAAAATAAAATGTAAAAATAAGAACATTCAATATAAGTTAAAGATATATTAAAATGTCTATTGATGTGACTTGCTGGTCATATTGAACTGGTTAGATAAAAAATATCGACAAATAGTCAATTAAAATAAATAACAATCAAATATTTCCATGAAGACGAAATAACGCATGTCTCTTCCAGTTTCCTTTCATGAACCATATATTCAATTTGTCAGAAGAAGTAAGTAGTAAAGTAAGTATATTCATCTGGTGGCTGTCGGCGGAGCTGGGACTGAGGGAGTCTATCCCCTTTTCTATTTGCGCTAGACCTGGGAGATCGAATGCTGAGGTGGAGCGCCACACCTACTCTCAGCTCCCAGTAACTTACCGCCTAAATCAGATTACCCAATCTAAGCTACTCATCCGCTGAGTTGGCGGTACCCGGGGATCGAACCCACAACCCTTAGATTGTAAGGCAAATGCTCTACCGACTGAGCTACCCGGTCAGAAGAAATCGGTTTTAAAAACAAGTGTTTAAGGTAGCCCTGGATTGTTAGTTATACAAGAGATAACGTAATTTGAGGTTGACTGTGCTAAGTTCTTTATTTTAATGCGCACTCTTTAAAAGGTGTACCAAAATTGGCTGGTAGGTAGTTAGGTTTTTAAGGAGATAATCCCGGGGGGGGGGTACTAGGGCAAGATGGGTTACGGGGATGCTCCGCTGGTCAGGGTACCTTTTCTAACCTCCACGAGTCCCAGGTAGGGTCGCAAAAACACCAAAATAGAAAAATCAGTCCCTCGTAGGGTGCCTTTTTTTGGAAAATTTGGGGAAAAAGTAGAAAATTTTGGAATTTCAGTCCCATTCAGGGTCACTTTTTTCGCAAATTTCGAGTCCCACGTAGGGTCCATTTTTCGAACCTCAGCGGAGCACCCCCGTCGGTCGACAAGGGTGGTAGTACCCCCCCCCCGGGGAGATAATGCTCCTCAATGAGGTGAATGTCAAGTCTTAAAACGCATGATAAAGTCAATGACCATTTCCTCACTGGGCAAACAACTGGGCCTTTTTGAGGAACTTTTCCACTGAGGTGACCAGTGGGGCAGGTCTCATTGGTTGACAGGCGCAGGGGTGTACGATATATACAAATTCTAGGATAGTTCCAAAGAGGTTTCTTCTTAGACTTCATTTAAGATACTCCTTATTTTAAGATACACTAAAAGTGCGACAGCGATGTGAAAGCCAATATTTTTCAGGTATTGCTTTTATTTTCTTTAGGTTAGGTGGAAACATTTTGTTTTACGATGACTTTTGGAAATTCTAATTTAACACACATTCATATCCATATTTTTGTAAATTAACTCTCAATTAAGTAGAAGAAGTCTAGGTGTATGTGATTCATATTTTCGTGTCTTTGCAGGAACACTCCACTCTTGGAGCTAGTCTAATTAAGTTTTGAGAAAACGAGTCACATATTGCAAAGAAAATATGACAAAGAATTAAGTCTGAAAAAAATATTTTTTCCATTTAGGACAAAAGTCCTAACAAGAGATAAGCAAGAGAGTATTTTTAGCACAACATTTTCATTTTCGATGTGGAGGCTCAAGATTGAAAAAGGAAGCCTTTTAATGCAGAAAATATATGCAAAGATTGCGTATGCAGTATTTTATCCTTTTCACAATTTAAATTTAACGCATAGCTTCCGCCAGTTGTCTCCAGTAATGCAATTAACCAAATTTTAAGAAAAAATCACGAAATTTCTGTTGAAAGGTAAACTAACCAAAATGGAGTATATTCCCTTGAAATTTTAATAATAAAACATTCGAAAATTCAGTCAAAAGAAGAGTAACAGCCTGTACGCAGTTTTGCTCTCTTTAGCCTTTATGCACCTCATCAATCGCTTGCTAAATATTAGGGCCATGACATATGCGCGTAAACAATGATTCTATCAACGATAGTTGATTTCTTTCTTGTGAGTTATTTGCCTACGACTTAAACCTACTGCAATAAACATAGGGTTCCTTTGGATCTGTAAAAATGAAGCTCAGAATATTTACCACTTAACCTTGGTAAATGACAAGGTCTAAGAGGCCCTTACTGAAACGTAGAGGCCAGGTCAAAAAAGTATTTACATTTATTTGTTACTACTGTAAAAGTGGAACTTCCAAATTGAAGAACATGAAATATTTTTTTTTGTATTTATAAGATGCATGAGAACATGGTTGAAATCGTATTCATGCTCGGAGAAGTGTTGTTCTCACACAACGCATTTTCTATAGACATCCCTACACATACCGTTCAGCTTTTTAATAATATTTTCACTGTAAGGAAGTTGTTGTTCTTCGTGAAGATCGTAAGTGTAATTCTCTACCTTTGTCAACTCTACAAGAGATTTAAAGGTTCACAAATCGTGAAGGTACTGTTCGGCAAGTAAGTATGGAAGCCGAGAAGGGTCAGCGTGCGATTTCTTCCGAAAGCTGTCGAGATTTCTTTGAAGCTGTCGGGATTTCTTTCAAGCTGTCGGGATTTCTTTCAAGCTGTCGGGATTTCTTTCAAGCTGTCGCGTCCCCAAAAAGTGTCGCGTTCCCAAAATGTCGTGAAAAAGTGTCGCGCTCCCAAAAAGTGTCGCGTTCCCAAAAGTTGTCGCGTTCCCAAAAACTGTCGCGTTCCCAAAAGGTGTCGCGTTCTCAAAATCTGTCATGTTCCCAGCCAGAGACAAGACAGAAATTGTTTAGGGTGATTCCCAAAATAACCGCGGGAATGATGATAAACGCAGAATTGGGAATCACCTGCGCGGGAGAATATTGTGGGAAGCGCCAGTTCAGTCGAGCCTAACTGTAATTTGTGTGCCTTTTATTAAATCAAAACCTAATGAACGATGAATCCGACTGACTATATTTATTTCAAAATGGCGGATCAAGTGAAAGCTTGTTGTCACAAATGTGGCTTTAAGCCACTTGATGGTGACATCTTTTGCATCCAGTGTGCTGCAAAGCTCCGGCGAGTAGTTCCTGAAGACAGTGAACCGTCTGTGGAAGGAAATGTGCCATTGACATTTTCTGGTTTTAAAAAAGAAAAGGAAAAGCAAAGAACTGCTTTTTTTTCAAAAAAAGCAAAGAAGAATGACAAACAAGTTAATGATGGTGATAGCCTCCCTCGTGAAAATGGTACCCGGAAAGGAGCTTCAAAAGATGTGAAGATTCAAGTCGGTATAATGAAAGAAAAAGCTGGTGCTTTTGTTCAAGAACGTGGAAGTAGAGTGAATGTTCAAGTTAATGAACACTCAACAAGGGATGCAGTTTTAGATGCTGCCCTTACAAAAATTTCTCTTACGAACCAATACTTTTGTCCAACTGATTCGTATTCTCTTTGTTATTCCGATGGAAGAGTTGTTAATACAATCCCAGGAACAGACAAGCCGTTCAGGTTGGATCGTTACCAGGAGTGGTTTGGGAAACCCTATTCAAAAGTATGTCTTTTTGTATGTCTTCAAATGGAATTGCTTCAACATGATGAAATGTCATCATCATCATCAAGTTTTTCTCAATCTGATGAAGAGATCTCCAGCTTAAGAGGCTCAAAGAAATCCAAGAAAAACAAGCGATCAAAAACTGTTCAAAAAAATCAAGATCCACCACCACCCCAACAACGTAAACTGCCATGTCCCATTTGTAATTCCGAATTCAGCATCTCAGAACTTAATGAACATGTAAATAAATGTTTAGAAGAAGAAAAGACACCATTAATGATAGCTCAAGAAACCTTTTATGATGAGTATATGATGATAACACACAGTTTATCGACTTGGTAAATGATGAACACCAAGAATCTGAGGTTGAAAAAGCACAATCAGTTAAGGAAGTGATTTCTACATTTCGGCCTGACCAAAATCCTGATGTATCAATTGTACTAAATGTGAGAAGGGGCTATGAGTTTACAGACTTTCAGAAATTTTTTTCGAAAACGTGGAACAAATCAAAGATTGGACAGGTTTTAAAAATCAAATATATTGGAGAGCCAGGAAAAGACACTGGAGGGATTTCCAGAGAATTTTATTCAGGTATATATCATATTATAGAGTATTGTCAGGTTTTGTTTACAAATTTTGACTGTTCCTTTATAGACCTTTTCTCAAAGAGGCCACACCTGTTGAATAATTATGTAGGTACTCCAGCAGAAAAACAATGATACAGCCATGCATAATTACTGTATCATGAATATTGTAATAATTGATGTATTGTTTTTCTGCTGTGAAGATAACAAAGCAACGTCATAGCCTTGTGTAGATGAAGGAGGAACAAATAAGTCTAAATGACAGTCGGGTTGACAACACATCATCCCAAAGTCAACCAAAGGAACCATGGTTAATAGTCAAATTTTTATTAGTGATACAATTTCTTTACTTCAGAAGCATTCAATCAAATTTTAAAGAGGTTTTTCAAACCAGTGACAGATGGGATACCTTTAAATGGATTTGAACCCGCTGTTGGATACATGTCTGTCAGTGATGGCACTATGATATGTATTGGTCATCTTTTTATATCATCCATTGTTTGTAGTGGACCAGCTCCAAATTTTCTCTCACCTTGGGCGTACGAATATCTAGTTGGTGGGATAGAAAACACAGTACTTCATCCAGAATCATGCAGTCAAAAATTTCAACAGGTTCGAATTCTCTATTTTTTGGGAATGAATTCTCAACTTCACTCGAGAATCTGACAATGTCTGTATCTCTGTTCTAAAACTTTGGGGCGGACCAGAGTTCTTTCAGTGTCTGTAAGTATGTATTTAACTATCCTTTGAGGGACGCTTGTAATAACATTCATCAAATTTTCGAATTTCAGATCCACCAAGCCAAAAACGTTGAAGAACTAAGAAAAATGTTATGCTGCGATGAGGGAATTGACCTATTAGATTCTATCGGTTTTCAAACCCGGCAACTGTAACAATGGATGATCAACAACTGGTCCTAAGGTACACATTGTAGTATCTATCGTAACTTATCTATCTTAACTCAATTTTTGCTCATTATTTTTTGGTGTCCTGTTGGTTTTTAGTTCCCCTCCTTAAGGCATAAAATCCACTTTTTGCAGGGTGCAAAAATAAAATAAATTCTTGGACTTGCAAAATATGCCTCTGGTTTGCTTGTTTTCCAAATTTAGGTCTCAGTACTTTTGAGTGCCTTACTTATAGGCTTACAAACGGGGTGGTGGTTACATTAAACAGGGGAATGGAAAGTTTTTTCAAATTTGATAAACGGAAGGACCTATTGAATTTTTTAAATGATTGATTTTTAACCCAGGTCGCTGTTCATGAAAGAGAAACATCTAATGTTGCATCTTCTGAGTCAAATATCAAAAGGAATGGAAGCATTTGGCGCATTAACTGTAATCCGTGAAAATTTTGAGCTCTTTCGACCTGTCTTTACACCATCAATGGAAACTTACACATGGACCCGAGAGTTACTCCTAGAAAAGCTGGAAGCACAATACGAAAATGAAATTGGATCTAACAAGAGAAATAATGCTATCAACACTTACAAATCATTTTTGGACTTCGTAGATGAATGTTTTCAGAATGGTACGTTGCATTTTTTCTTCTAGAGGTTGAGGTACTCTTAGAAGTTTTCCCAGATTTGCCCATTTAGCTGAGACTGAGATTTTCTTAGCATTATCTCAGTTCCCATATTGCTGAAAAATATTATAGACAGCTTTTTTTTCGAGTTTTACTAATAAGACTAGTATTGTTTTTCCCACTTTTCATTCTTATTAATTTGGAAACTTCTTAGAGATATTCTTTTGAGATCTTTATTTAGTCGATTTTCACCTTGTTCTCGTAGACACTGTTTTAAAAATCATGTAAGAATATGAAAGTGGATGAGAAATTTTAAACTTCTTTCATCCTTTTTAAGAATAAACTGCTGCCCTCAAATGTTGTTTCGAGCTCAAAAAACAAATTTATTAGTAGTATCTATGCGTCATAACATTGCGAACATGACTTTAACTTAATTTTTCTTCGAGGGGTTCGTTGTCAATAATTATACATTTTGATCTTTTTATTTAGAATCTACCCTAATTCCGGCACCAATATTAATGAAGTTTCTGACGGGATGCGAAACGATCCCTCCTGTTGGTCTACCGGCAGACAAGATGAAAATATATTTTAAACATGACTGTGGCCTTTCTCCAAACGGGACGGCCTGTGCCTGTTTACCCACAGTCAGCACATGTGCATTGTATGTGAAAATTCCAGTCCATATACAAACTGAAGAGCAAATGATGGAATCTTTTGTTTCGGCTATGAAGAAAGGGTCGGGATTCCAATTGTCTTAAATATCAAAGAACGTTGATCATTTCAATTGTTTTCATGTTTTTGTAGAAAAGAAATTCAGTGGAGACTTTTAAGGAACTGGGTGTAGTTGAAGAGAAATCTTTTGATATTAATCTGTGGGACTTCTTTTTTTTTTTTGGTTTTGATCCTACTCAAATTGTAGAAAATTTCATCATTTTCCAATCGGTACCATTGCAGGTCTTTTTCTTTGTATTTATATCTTCACTCTCTTCCGTTATTCGGGGGTTATTCCCCTACCATCAGTTTCCTTTCAAGTCTCTTTCTAAAGGCATCTTGAGTAGATTTTTATGATTTTGTTAACTTGCACTCCGTATAATAAACGCCCCGGTTATTTTAAAAAATCTTAGGAATTTTAAGAGCATTTTTATTCAAAGGAATTTGTTTGTTAAATTCTTTTCGAGAATCAGTTTTCAGAGCAAAATCTTTTTTGCTTTTTCTGGTCTCTTTTAGCCTCAAAACTGTAGTTACGAAGAGATGAGACTTTTTCCATTTAGGGGACGGCGTTAACTAGAAGCCATACGGTAATACTAGTTTAGTTCTTTTTTTAGTTTTTATTTACCGAGAAAAATGAAATGTTTTGTTGTATCCAGATTATTTTTATTTTTTGCTTAAACTGGCTTAAAAATAATTTTTATGTTGAATTAGGTATGGAACAGAGTTTACCATGTATGGTAATTTTTAGTTTTGTTTATTATTACAGTTGACGCTTTCTAATTCGACATTCTATTATTTGAGAAGCTCCCGTTTTCGATGGAAATTTGCAGTCTCGTGAAGGTTTTTCGCTCTCTTATTCGATTTGGTGTGTTTGGTGGCCTAGGACGGAATTCCAAATTAGGCTTTTCAATTTTTTTGTGTTGGAATTAAAATTTTGAAATTCTATCGGCCACCTGTCTGGTTGGTATTTTTCAAAACTTCTAAAAACAGGAAAATATTGAAAGTTTTCTGCCATAAATTTTAAGTTTTCAACAATGTATTCTATATTTTTCCTGATTCACGGTTAAACCGATGATTGAGCCTCGCTTATATTTTTCGTTCCTAGCTCTATTTTCGATACACTCCTGTATTCGATGAAAATCCGATTACCCTTGAAAATCGAGTTGGAGAGCGTCAACTGTATTTTTTTTCGTTAAGACATTCTACCGAGGTAGTAGCCCCATAACTTTCGATACAGAAACGGTTGCTTGTTTTTTATTGCATTAAATTCTGCATCCAATGGACACCAAGTTTTAGACGTTTGAAGAATTATTCAGCCCACAGGAGCTCATTGAATTTTTATTGGTCATTTTTTTTCAGGTCATTTTTTTCGATTTCTGAAAATGGGTTGGCAATTTACATAGATCACAACTCGAAATTGCTCCTCCAGCGTTAATTATTTAAAAGTTCAAAAGTATCGTCTGCCATGCTTTTCCAGTTTGTATTCATAGGAGATATTTATTTGAACACTGACGAGACAAATGCTATTAAAAATAATTTATGGAGACCTTGTTTTTTCTACCTTTTTTAGATCTTTTTATTTAGATCACTTTATATTTGTAAATATTATAAGGATGTTAAAATATATTTTATCGGTTCAGATGGTTGATAATCACTTGTAATAGTTCTTTTGCACACTTCCAGTCCCTAGGTGGGTGCTCGTAGCCAAAATGATCAACTATGAGTTGACAAAACTCGAAAATGTCACTTTCCTCGTCATTATTTTCAACTCTTCCAACTTGGTTAACGATTTCATTTTGCTCTAAATACTGTTGCATTTGATCCTCTGTCATAGTTAATCCACAATCCTCGTAGTCTCTTGTTTCTGGCAAAAAATAAAGCTCATCAGGGATTCCATTAACTAAACTGTGATGAGATTTTCTAATAAAGTGATTGTTCCATTCTTCCTTGACCGTGTTCAATTCTTTTTGTAAAAATGACGAAAAGACGAACCATACACAATTCAAATGCAAATTGTTTCCGAGAGAAAGCACTCCCTCGTCTACCAATTCTTTGAAGAAGTTGATAATCCAATTAGTGTAACCGCGCCGTTGATGTGACCACCAATTTTCAATTCTCTGATTAGATACTGATTTACCATAACGATGAGCTGCGGCATCGTTGTGAAGGTGAGATTGGATGGTAGCCACAAGACCATTTTCAGTACCACAATCTGTTTGTACCACCCTTGGAGCCACTTTGAATTCTTTAATTGAGTTAACAAAAAAGCTAGCCATTAAATTTGGGTTGTTGTTTGACTTGCAAACCTTGAGCCATAAAATCTTTCTTGAAAACCCATCAACACAACCATGAATGGGGAGCCCGTAAGGCTTCAATTTATCATAACCGTCTATATGCCATGCATGATTAGGACCATTCGATTGATAAACTCGCCTTTTTAACTTTCTAGCCTTTCTTTGTTCCGTACCTTCAGGGTCGATTTCCTTTAAAAGCCTCATCACGGTGTCTCTTGGAGTTGAAATATTGTAAGTTGTTCTCACTTTGTTCCACATTCCACGGTAACCAAGCTGAGCTCCTGGTCCCTCAATTTCATTACTAATGATCTGTCGAAGTTGATCATCGTCGACCTCACCACCAGCCTTACACAAACCATAATGTCTCAATCTTCGTTTTAATGTACTTAAACTCATGGTCAATCTATGGTTATATCTTAGGAATAATAGAATCGATTCATATTGAAAGCCTCTCTTGAAGTAGTGTTCGATTATTTCTCTTTCTGTTCCAAGATTATTTACATCCTTATTTCGTTTTTTTGTGCCACAGTTTCCACAAAAAATACCACGAACATCATGGCCACACAAGTGACAAAACATCGTCAAATGAGAAAGAAGAAAAAAGGACTGATATGAATTCGCGCCACGAGGCTACAAAAGAGGATTCCCTGAATAGTTTTTGGGAACGCGAGAATTCTTGGGAACGCGACAGTTTTTGGGAGCGCGACAGTTTTTTGGGAACGCGACAGTTTTTGGGAACGCGACAGTTTTTGGGAACGCGACAGTTTTTGGGAACGCGACAGTTTTTGGGAACGCGACAGTTTTTAGGAACGCGACAGTTTTTTGGGAACGCGACAGTTTTTGAGAACGCGACAGTTTGAAAGAAATCTCGACAGTTTGAAAGAAATCTCGACAGCTTGAAAGAAATCTCGACAGGTTTCGGAAGAAATCGCTCGTTGACCCTTGTCGGCTTCCATAAGTAAGAGACACTATGATAACGTCCCATTTTCACTCTAAATGTTTACTGGTTTAGAAATCTGTTAATTGAAGATCTAAAGCGACACAAAAATCTGATTACGTTCTGGATATTTGAGATACTTTGAGACTATCGAGATATAAAACCTTTAGCGAATTGAGGGCTAAAATATGCCTTTGTGGAGAGAGAATTTAATTCGCTGTTTTAGGTACAGGAAATTCGGGGGAATAATGTGGTTCTTATCGCCGAAATGATATTTTCTTCGAAAAATGCTAAAATTGATGGATTCTATTATACTTACTATTTAGTTTTTCGGGATTCTAGAGAAAATAAAGGGTTCAGCATGATTTATGATTCTTTCAACTAAAACATGATATTGTTGGTACGATGGAGCTAACTGATATTATTTTTTCCCATCAGACCGATTGGGCCTGTAGAACTTCAATGGGTACTTCAAAAAAACAAAAAATTATTAGGGGGGAGTTGAGACCCCGAGGACACCATGAATTACTCCTTCCTTTGCTTGTTGTGTGATGCTCTGATAATATCGTTAAGGGAAAATTAAATTTGGCGCTTTAGCTCAATAATTTCTAAAGGCTGTTATACACTAGGACCCAAACTGTCTCATAGAAACTTACGAAGTCTGCGAATAAGATCAATACCTTGATTAGCTTTTTTTTAATTTTTCAAGGGCCAGCTTTTGATCAAGTATGAGACCAAGATGTTTTTGATGATCCTGAACTGCAATGGCTGCATTATTGAAAATAATTTTTGGGGGGTCAGCTGGATTTAACCTCTGGGTAAAGTACACTTCAACTGCCTGTTTAGAAGGATCAGGGTTGAAGGACATTTTCAATTGATGAGCCCACTCACTTATCTTCTGCATGTCACTGTTCAGTTCTTGAGAACAGCGAATATGGTCTAGGATGAGTCATCAGCAAAAATTTTGATCATGGAAATGATTCCTACAAGGAGGTCATTAATGTAAATAAAAAAAAAGAGGGGTCCGAGAATAGATCCCTGAGGTACACCGGCCAAGACTTCCGTCCGATCAGAAGCTTGACCATCAAGAACAACCCGTTGCCGTCTCCCATGAAGAAAATTCTGGATTAATAAAAGAAGGGAGCCAGAAACCATATGACTTAAGTTTGAAAATTAAACCATCGTGCCAAACTCTGCCAAAAGCTTTGTAAATATCAAGGAACACTCCACGAGTATCTAGGGGTGGATCAACATCAAAACCATTCAGCATCAGCATCTTCACCCTCAAATTGCGTGTAGTTAGCATTTGGGTCTTCGAATTCGGCTCTGATACGACAGATGGTACACGAAGGAATGACACGTCTTATGTGTTTTCCCAACCTCTTATGCACCCACCAAGCAAACTGGCGATAGCCTGCATAGCGCCATGTTCTATAATGTGTAAGTTAAAAAGATCATGTTGCTACATTGTACATAAGAGGAGAATAAAAAATTTGGTCTAAAATTAGATACATTTTTATACAGCACATTTTGTCTTTAATTGTACTGTATGAAAGAATATATGCATACTAAGACACCTACTTCAATGATACAGCTTCTGAATTTTCAGGGATTACAGTGTTATCTCTATCTTTGAGTCCAACCAATGCTGTCTACAGCACGTCCTTGTTGAGACAAACTGCAGTGAATGATGGGTGGTCAATAATACAACCTGGAAGAATAGAGACATAAATTACATTTACATACAAACAAGTAGCCTCATACTTCCGGCACCAGCCACAGTATATATGGTTATTTTTATAAGCAAGTGTAACCCCCTTGGTCAGGCTCGAGTATGCTTAAGCTCCTTAAGTTCTCAAAGCATCCAGGCATTACATAGTTTATGTTTATTATATGGTTATGAATCATACTTATGATTCACCCAGAGCCAAGTTTTTAGTGAAATTTCAGAAATGACGTAAAAATTTGTTCAGATTTTGGGAGCAGTGGAATTGGGAAGCAGCTATTCTTGGAGCTTCTTTTTTTTACTTAATCTCTACCAAACCTTTATAAACAGATAAAAAATGACAACTTAAAAAATATTCCAGGCTGACATATATGCTTATGCTGTGCTTAGGAATTCTGCAAATCTGAGCCTTCATATGGATGTAAGCGTTATGCTTATAAAAAAACAAACATGTAGTGCAGGCTATAAGATCGAAGGACTGGGTTTGTTGGTTTCTTTCACGTGTGGATCTTAGAATTTCCCGAACACTCAATTCCTTTCCAAACCAATTGCATTAGTGAAAAATTGGTATTTATTTTCATGTTCTCACAAACAGAAACAGTTTGAAATGACTTTAAATTTGTTGCAACTGCTGTTGACAGTAGCCACACTTCTTGCACCATTCCTCAGGGTCCTTTCTGACGTATTTGGTGGCTGGATTATCATCCTCAGACTCAGAAGATTCACTATCATCCCATTGTGTGCTTTCACCTTCAGATGCAGATGGCTCAAACTTATATGGTTCAAGTTCTTCATCACTTTCTTCAGAGTCTGTTACATAATTTTCACGGTCTGACATACTGTTTCTGGTTTGAAGTTGAAGGTAGACAGTAGACGAACACAGACAACAACAGAGGGTGGTTGCAGATTTCTCATTTCCCACCATACGGCTTTATTTATTTTGATTTGTGTACCTGAACTTCCAGCTTATTTCTGATGTATACGCGGCGTGATTCGTAACTAACGCTCTCTGAAGAGACAGCTGGATCGCGGGACAGGTACTACTGTCGAGTATGAATATATATTCAGGTAAGATCTAAACAGAGCTTTTTGGGTGTACACGCCAACTTGGTGGCTATGCTTCTTTTTGGCGAAACCGAAAGTACACAAAATTCGTTTTTTTTTTTAATTTTGTAGAGGCAACATCTACCTGATTTTGAGGCTTTGAAGATCAATTACAAAGGTATACTGTTTTTCTTTACATTCCCCTTAGGATTTTTGCACTCTACCAATGGTGTAAAAGCCTAGTACCAAGAACCTATTTTCATGAGGGAATCCCTTTAAAAAATGTAAGAGAACAAAACAAACTTTCTTGTAACAAAAAATAAAAACATGAAAAACAAAAACAAAAGAAAGGCCTGAATTATCAACTGAATGTTATGAGTACTACAGTGAACTCAAAATCAACCAAATTACTCATGCAAGAATGCATAAAAAGGGCTCAAAATAGTGGTTTATCAATCTAGATTGTCAAACAAATATCAAAATTACAGTTCTTCTTTTGAAAGTTACTTTGATTTCTTCTTAGGTGTTGTTGGTTGATTTGTGTTGTCGTGTTTGATCTTGTTTACTATTCCTCGTTGATGAGATAATTTTACTTTTAGATCAATGAAAGAAGACAGGAATCTGCCAGCATCGCTGACAGGGCAGCTCAGGAATTCCTCCACGATGTTATGTTTAATAGAGAATCTTCTGTGACCTTCTTTAAATGATAGGGTAAAATAAACACTACCAGTTTCAATGAGAGATGAATTGGAATAACCTTCATTACATGAGTCGTAAGTTATGAAAAGATTATTGTTGGTTGGAAGTTCTTTTCTTGCACTTGTGATAGAGTTATCCAAGACATCATACGACTTGAAATTTAATCCATCTTGGGTAATCCCAGGTTTGATACAACTTTGACAATAACGGTGACACGTGCATACATTGGTTCTGATTCGATAGCATTTTTCAACGAGGTTGGTGCAACTTTGTATTCACATTTGAACGGAACAAAACAAAACTGGTACCATCTACTTTTAGTTTAGTTAGCATAACTCCTTTGTTCTTCAATTTACAAAGTGCATTTCTTGTGTCGCTGTTGAAACAAACAATTCTGTGTTCTTTTACGTCGTCACCAAAAAAAAGTCGAAGTAGCTGCTGTTATTAGATACTCTGGACGATACAAACATCAAGTAACCAACAAAATCTGCACGTTCTAAATGAAATAAAGAGTTAATTATACAGAAATAAAAATTGGAAAATGTTAAAATTAGATGAATAAAAATAAAACCACATGATTTAAATTTAGCTGTCAACTTTTCCAAAATTGACTACCTACAGAGATACCAAAGCGAGAGCGTAGCTACCAATTTCAGATTTGTAGGGGTCTAGATTGCAGGAGGGACTTAATCTTTAATAGGTGCCATGAACAGGGTCTTTTATAAAAAATTCTACTCACAATTCCTCTAAGGTTACAAAAACCATGAAAAGTCAAAAAAAATCTTTTAGGGTAGGAATTTTTTCGAAAATCGTGTCTTTATGTAACTCGAACATTTAAGATATACCTAAATAGACCGAGTTAAGTAGCTCGAAAAATTGAGGTGTACTTTTAAAAACCGAGTTATATTACTCGATAATTTAGGGTGCACCTCAAATCACCGAGTCAAATAACTCGGAAAATTAAGGTGCACCTTCAAAAACCGAGTTATGACGTCATAACTCGGGTTTTTCATAACTCGGGTTCCAGGCCTCAAATTAAATTAGCCAAAACTTCTGTGAGAACGCGGGGTAAAAACGCTTGTCAATCATTTCAAATCAAGCTCATTTTGGGCTCAAACGAAGCGTGTAATTAAGTAGAATAAGATTAAATCTAGGCAGATGTATTTTTAATTTTGCGACTTTGCATAATTCGCAAAAATCCTCAATTTTGCGCTACTTTTATGACGTAATAAAAATTGAGAAAATATTTTATAAAGATTTTTAAAATGTTTTGAAATGTTTTGAAAATTTGCATTGAAATGCATCTTTGGTGAAAATTTGAAATTATTTTGATGATTCTATCAAAAGTTATTGGAATTTCAATTTTTATGACGTCATCAAAATAGCGCAAAATTGAGGATTTTTGCGAATTACGCAAAATTTCTAAATAAACAAGCTACATGCTGAATGAACATACCTGATGATGAAAGTTAGATAGCAATAAAGAGAAAAATGAAAATAATCAGTCAGAAAACATAGAGTTTTGCAAAAATGCATAACGCATTAAGTTTCATTATTGATTGTTGATGGGGGAGACGGGGGGAGAGCAGAGAAAAAAGAAATGGAAAGTTCCGGCTGCAAAAATCAGTTTTATTGATGATCGAATCATGCTTGATAGTCAGCATTGTTATCAATGATGTTTTTGTGTGAAAAAATGAAAATGAAAATCTGCAAAACGGCGATTTCTGGTATATTTCCAGCATTTTCTCAAAAAATCGAACTTGGCCATCTTTTGAGCATTGCGAATACGCATCTTTCTGCAAAAGCTATGGATGAAAATTCGAGAAATTTCAAAAAAGCAGTTTTTCCGGAATATTTCCGGTATTTTCGGCCGGAAAAAAATATTTTTCGAAAATCAGGCTCCGTCACATTTTAGGTATTGTCAATTTGCATCAGTGTGCAAAATTTCATAAAGAAATATAAAATACAGCTCGAGAAATTCAAGAAATACTGTCTTTCCTGCAAAAATAGGTTGTTCCGGTGATCTTTGAATAGTTCCGCCTTCAAAAATCAATTTTATTGAAAATTAAAACATGCTTGATGGTGGTTATTGCTATTAATAATATTTTTGAATGAAAAACAACCAATTATAAGGAAAAAGTCCAATGAAAATCCAGAAAAACGGTGATTTCCGTCATATTTACAAATTGTTCCCAAAAATCAGACTCGACCATGTTTTGGTTAATACGCATCTTTGAGCAAAAAAATCAGAAAAAACTGATGAGAAAATGCCAAAAAAACAGTTTTTCCGGCAGAAAATATTTTTTTCGAAAATAGGGCTCCGTCACATTTTGAGTACAGACATTTGCATCTTTGTGACAAAAATCAGAAAAGACTAATGAGCAAATCCTGAGAAAAGCTGGTAACGGACGGACGGACAAAGGTTAATTTATAGGACCTCCGAGGTAGGTTCAAAAAACATCTGACTAAAATCTTATTCTACTTAGTTATACACTTCGTTTGAGCCCAAAATGAGCTTATGAAAACGGTTTGTAACGATGCAAGAACTTTGACCTTCACGAACCCACCTTGTTCCCCTGAAAAATCCTTCAATAAATAATTTAGGTCCCGCACCCCACGTAATTTAGCAGACTCAAGAGTGAATTGATCTTGAAACAAAACAAAAATAAAAAGAACCAAATGTTTTTACTGAAAATTTACAATTAGGAGTGGCTTTAAAATAAATTTACAATTTGGAAGTCTTTTTTTCCGACGTCACTTTTGTCCGAAAACGAAAGATTTTAGAGTGTCGAATGTTGAATAAGGGTTTTTCACTGAGAAAATATTTTAATAAAATTTCATTTTGGCGGCATTTTGACTAGACAGGAGAACCGCCGTGTGTTTTTTATAATTTGATGTACACAAGACGGGTTCGAGCTGTGAGTCCAATATTGGACTCACATTTTTTACAGTGGTAAATTCGAATTTAGCGCTGTCCTCACTTACTAAAATAAAAACCAAATTTCGAAAGTTGCGCTTTCTCTAAGAAAGTGTGACTAGTAAAAGAATAACAAAATTTGATTGGCTATGTTCAACCGTTATTAGGATCTGAGAAATTCAAACTCTCAGCCCATACCATGCTATACATATCGCCATCAGTTTTTCAAAGAAGAAATCATAGCATGGATTCCCAGGCTACATTTTGACATAATTAGAAATAAAGGACCAATCAGGGTTGTAAATCACTAAAGAAGGGTCGTAAAAACAGCCAAATCCAATTTCTTGACTCTTAAAAGCCTAGTCCTAACAAGCTTCCCAAAATTTGAGAAAAGTTGGGTTTAGGTTCCTAACCTCAAACTGGGGACTTTGGATTTTTAAATAAAAGATGTGCCACCTCTTCCGCGATTCATATTTCGTTTTTTATATGCTTTTTTTGACTTGTTGTCGGACAAAATTGTTGTCGGAATACTGACGCATTCGTCAAATTCAACGTCGGATATTTTTACTGTCGGACTAGAAAGTTTCGGACTACTGACGACCTCCCTGGCTTTTATCCGAAAATCAGAAAATCGGAAAATATTTTTTCATAAAATCAGAAAATTGGAGAAATTTTCGGGAAAATTGGAAAATCATAGAAACTTTGAATCGTAAATGCACGAGACAAGACGAGAAATCAATCTCTAGTCAAAACTTCCGTGAGACATCAGGAAACCTTTGTGCACTAACTCCAAACAAAAACGTTTCATTTGAGTTGATTTTATTTTGAGAGTTTGTTGTTGCTTGATAAATTGTTTTCTCGCTACGCAAGTTTCTGCGTAGCTAGGCCCGGTATCTATAAGGCTGGAACACCGGATTCTTCCAGTCGTTTATACAAACTAAATCCCGTATCATTATTTGTGTTTATTATTAGTATTACATGCATTATATAAACGACTCCAGTCTACATCAGGAGAAATATCTTATTTGAACTAATTTTCGTGGGAATTAATTTTAGCGTTTTTCGCGGTTTTTCGTCAAAATCGCAAAAATTAATTCCAGCGAAATACAATTTTTCCCACTTTTATCGAACAAATTGAAAAATCCCAAGGGAAAAACGGGCAAAACCGCGAAAATTAAAATCCGCAAAATGCAATTTTTCGGACATTTTTTTTGTCCGCAAAAATTAGTTCCCACGAAAATTAGTTCCAATAAGGTACGAAAAATCCTTCGATAAATAATTTAGGTTCACCCCACGTATTTAGCAGACTCAATAAAATTCCCAAATTTTGAAACTTTCCCTTCTTGGTATAGATATCGTCTACTTTTGAATGAATTGAGTCAAGAGCAGCCGCCGGCAGATCTTTTTGAAATATCTGTTCTTTTTTTCCCAGAAGAGTAAACTTTATGGATAAATGTAGGAGAGGCTTTCCTCAAAACACCCAGGTAAAATCCAGGGGTCGCCTTAAAGACATCTGTTCTTATAATCCAGGAGCTAAATTGTAAAAATCTCAACCAGATGGCAGATTCTTTTTCCAGAGAGCATTTCCTTACCAGGAGTCCCATTTTTCCCAGAACAGATGACATAAGCCAGGAGAGCCCAAGATGCATAACAGGTAGTTTTTTCCAGGAGAAAGGGACCTCAAAAATAGATATTTCATACTTCCTAGCCGGTGGCTGCTCTTGTTGAGCTAGTGCCCCCTCTAGAGAATGTAACATGTTTTCGATAATGGGAATAAATATCCTAAGATCTTTGCAACAAAGATTTTGTAAACATTTTGAACTTGTTAGATTTTAATCTTTAAATATTTTCAGTTTTTATTTAAGATTTGTAGTTTTCTATTGTAACATAGATTTTTAATACTGTAGTAAAGTGTATACCTTCCAAATTAGGCCTCTTCAAACTCGATTGCAAGGAATCTGAAAGTAAGAACCAACATATGTATATTCTTTGTACACAAGAAAATAAATTTTGGGTCAGAAATTTGTACATGTGGTTACTTTTCATTGATACGCTAAAATTATGTACTTTTATTGGGCGGCTTGATAAATCCATGTTGCGGTGATGTACCTTGCTTGAAAGTAAATTACATTTACAGTTACTACCTTAAGTGGATTAATTTTTAAGTAAACTTTTTTTTGCGAATTGAGAATCCAAAATTTGCGTGGATTAAGTTCACGAATCAGCCTCTTTTCACCTAATTTATTTAATTTTCCTAGTGTTTTGGCAGAAATTCAGATTTTAAATTTTTTTGAAAATTAATTCACATTTTCATTGTACATGAAATTTAATAAGTTGAGCGAGGCTTTGCTTGCAAATACTTATTTTGAGAAAATAACAATACAACATAAAAAGTAGTCATATGGGATCAAAGGTATCATATTTCCAAGAAATGAAAATCACTATCTGCTTACTGTACCTTTTTCTGAAGTACTCTTCCCTATTTTTATAAGTTCAAGATCTGGTGGATTGCCTAAAATATGCAAATAATTAAAAGTGATCAAAGGCCCCCTATGATTGCTTGCAAATTATTAAAATGCAACTCATCTTCAAGTAGACCCCTAGATCCTTTTCAAAGATGCAGTAGAAATTGTATCTTAGTATAATCAGTAACAAAATTATTGCTTCTTACCTTTTCCAACACAGATTTTTGTGTAATTATTCTCTATATTAAATGAAGATAAATGTCACTCAAAAAATAGTTTTTTAAATCATGGGAAGAACCTGCAAATTTTTCACAAATTTAGAAAGTAAAGGAAACCGTGAAAATTAATCCAAAAATATTTTTTTGTCTGCAAAAACAGCTTCTGCTGTGCTGAAATTAATTTCCTTAAGGTAGTAAGTTTACAAAGAGTACCTTTACTTGACAGGCACAATGTTGTGTTAATTATTTGTTTGACAACTGGATTCATGAAGTTATCGCCATCTAAAATAAAAAATTCAACTTCAGTGCATATACTCTCTGAGTTAATGATGATTTATATCAAAATTGTATTTTTTTACAAAAGAACTCTCGACCATCTTATTTTAGTTTGATTACAAAGTGACTACAAAGTCCAATGGTGTCAAGGGCTTTCATCATTTAGGTTACCTGCAATATTGATTGTCTCCACTTTGCGACTTGACTCTACAGTAGAAAAGTAGGCCAAATTACTACTTGTTTTTATCATTTCAGTGCATCCATAAACGGAAAATTGGATTTACTTCTGTTTACTAATCAGGTAGGTCCAAAGAAAGCTAAATATCACTTGATAATTTATGCTTATGAAATTATGAAATAACTAACCCGAGGATGGCAAAACGATGAAATCAGGACTGTTACTTGTTGCTTCCTTGTTTATGTTTTGAATTTCATCGTGGCAGAAATCTAAAATAAATTCTTTTTATTTATGATTCAGCTCGCTTAAGACAAACGCACGATATGGTGAAAAGAAATTAAACTATCATCCATTCGTCCCCATTTGTTGAGAAGATCCCCGTCATCAATTCCAAGATCATACTCTGAAATAAAATATAGTTTAGGCAACGTTTTTTATAAACAACCAGGTTGCAAGTCAGTCTATCAGAAAAGCCTTCCTCTGCTAAAGATACATCAAGGCAGGCTTTGCTATGTATTGTACTCAAAAGTGATTAAAATGTCTGAGAGAGCAAATTTTTTTCGCTTTAATAGAAAACTGTTTTTCCTTTGCTCCGCTCCAAGATGTCTGCTCCCAGAAGATTGTCAGTTGTTTTCTTTGCCTTTTGGTTTGTTTTAGGATTTCTTGGGAAGCAATTATATAAACAAGCTTTATATTTATTATTTGTACCAAAGTCATTTGAAAGTCTATTAATAATCACAAAATAACTACCATATCGTAGTCCATGAAGAAACTTATGTACATAAAACATTATGTTTTTTATTAGAAGATCTAAAATTTTTCTAAAAGTCTTCAGATGTTCTTAACATGTTCCTATATTCCCCATTTTTATGTATTTTTTGTCGATTTTCCCTAAGAAATTGGCTGTCGAAGCCTTGTGTTCTTATATAGTTTGTTCCTATAAAAAAAGGTGTATTTTTCTAGCCAAGTTTAGTCCGATATTTATTTTTCATGTCTCTGGAGTAGAAAATTGAAAAAAATTTCTAATCTGCCGTTTTGAATTTACCTTTTTTCTTTGTCTTGGCTTGTTTTGTTTTTTTCTCAGGTCGCTTTTTTAAAAAATAAATCGAAACTTGAGGTTCACATGAGAATTTGAGTGTGAGAAGTAATTGCCAATTTTTCGAGTTTGGTGCATTATGGGACATCTGACAGGACACATTCATGACGGCTAAATTAAGCTTCTCCAAAAAAGCCCAAAAATAGGTATGTTTGTGAGGGGGAAGTACATGCAGTTTTGAAAAAACCGAAAATGGAGAAGCTTTTTGAATAATATTTTCACAAAAATATTGAAATGGGTTCTTGCAGAAAAAATCAAAGTATGGAGGTGGAGGATATAACATATTATTGGAAATTTACTCCCCCCTCCGGACAACAGATCTCACCCCTTGGACAATAAAAAATCACCACCCCTAATCAGAGCAATTTCCCCCCAAAACAAGGAAAACTTTGCAGATTTTTCACTACCCCTGGTCAAAATATCCTCCACCCTTCACGTACAACAATTTTCTGGAAGAGCCCAATATCAGATTTGAAAGAAAAAAGCATATCAAAAGCATTTCAGCTTTGGTATATGAAATAGATATGTTTAAAAAAATAGTGTATTTAAACAATATAAAAGTTATTACCTCTATGCTTTCTCTTTCGGTTTACTTTGCTCACTATCGCTTGATAGCACGTCCTGTGGTGCTTGTAGTAGCATAAAAGGGCCTTTCCCTCCTTGACCTCGTTTGCGCTCAGCGCTTCTCCTGTGGCTACATCCTTCGGCTGCGCCTTTTTGAAAGGTAACACCATCTGCATATGCGAGCCACCTTGCTCGGGCTGTGTAAACATCACTTTTATTACCGGGCCTTCATCTTCACCTGATGAAATTAAGGTAAAATTAGTTGGCTCCCATCCATAAAACATTCCTTAGTCTGTGAAAATAAGTTTGAAGTGTCTCTTATTTCTCAGGAGAATAAAGAAGGGTAATTTTCTCAATCGCCTGTTTGCAACATATGCTCTTTTTCAAAAGAACATTTCCAGGTTTTTATATAATAAATAGCGTGAACTCTTATATGCCAAATAAACAGGGAGGGGTTGGAAAATTTCAATAAACGGGGGGACCCAATTGCTGGCAGCTGAAAACCGAAAAATAAGGTAAATATAGGCTAAAATTAGGCTTTTTGGAGCAAAATAAGGCGACTTCTTCCTGCTATCAGAAAATATTGTTAAAAATTAATAAACGGGGGGTTCCTAATAAGGTCCGGGGGGGGGGCCTGGAAAATTTTCGAAAAATTAACAAGCAGGGGGAGTTTATTTATATACCTAAGAGTAATCATGGTGGGAATAAACCTTACCAATTCTGTCTTCCATTGCGAATCGTTTGGAAGGCTTCCTGTTGCGTTGGCCAGTACGTTTCATTGTGTCAATTGTATAAAATTGTTGACGAAAAAAAAGATTTCTTTTTTCTTTGGTCCGTCCTCTGCGTCAAAATCTCGAATATGTTTGACGAAGATTTCGAATATTATTCTTCTTTTTTGACGCGCTTATAAGACTGGGCTCAAGCATTTTGAAAGAGCGGAAACTTTCAAACGTGATAAATTCGACCTAAAAAGATGACGTATTTTTGTCTTTTGACCGTATCTGCCATTATTATTGGGTGAAAAATATTGCAGAGCGAGCATCGAACGTAAAACTTAAACCAAATATTGACCAGTGTTGGATTGAATATTTTGTAACATATTTGACTTTTGTTGAACACCCAACGAATGTATGGACATGTACCGGGTGCACCAAAAAAAAGTATACAGGTTTATCGAGATATTGTAAGCTTCAGGATTTATTTTTTTTGTTCATTTTTTTATCGTATAGATGATGCTCTAACTTGAATTTTGAGCTATCATACATTAGGTTTGAAAAAGTAGTTCGAAAATTATTTTTTTTTAATGTCGAAATTTCAAAAACTCATCAAAAACAGCAATCACGCTATAAATAAGACAAAATAACAAAAAACACAATTTTATTATTTTTTAATTCTTTTTTTCTTATTTATATTTTGCCAACAGTTTCTCCATCTTATTTGCACGTCATGAACATTTCCAACACGAGCAAACTCAATGCAGACCCAAGTTCTTTGAGCAACTAGTCGAGGAATGGTGATCTAAAAGTTTTCTCACATAGCACACACATAACATCAAAACCTCTCTTGGAGATTTCCAAAACTTTTTTTCAGGTTTTCCGAAAATATTATCCCACATGGATGTAGCTTGTTTTACCATATTTTTAAATTCTGTAACGAGTTTTGATGAAAAAAGTTGCATTTTTTGGTATTTTAATGTGTAAAGAAGATAAGTGTCAAGAGAAAAGTTTGCTCGAACAGTTAGGAAAACAATTTAAGAATATGGAGTTTGTTGAGGTCGATACAGATTATGACATGCAACAAGCAACAGCAGCGATGAAGATGACTTTGGAATTCTTTGGAAGTAAGTAAGCAAGATGTATGTAGGGTAGGTCAAAAAAATTTACATACAAATGTCCCTGTCTGTCTCATTGACATGTCTCAATGTCTTAAATATATTTTTAAAAATCTGAGCAGGGGTGTAAACCAGGCTTTTTCAATCAGATTTTAAGTAAAATTGATTTTTTTGATATAATTAATACAACTTCATCCTTATTCTTCCATCCATAGAACTTCTATATGACCCACAATTTTCTGCTGACAATGATCTAGTGGAAGCATTGCAGTCGTTAGAAGACGATGCAACAGATAACTCTTTGGCTGATGATGATGAGTTTTTTGATTGTGAAGATTTGTCAAGGGAAGGTATCTTTTATCAGAAGGATCAAAATGTAGATAGGGCCAGGGGAGGTTGTTCTTAAAGGCTTTTTAAACGGGGTGGGAGGGAAAATTCTCAAAATTTAATAAGCAGGGGGTTATGGAATAAAAAGTCCTGGGTAGTACAACCTCTGTTATACCGTTACTTCATGTAATACCAACATACCTTTTCTCATTGCGCTAGTAACCATCTGGTCTGTAAAGTAGTTAGAGTGATTTTTTCAAACAGATTATTCAGAAAATTTAATTTATAATCATTTAAAAGACCAATATTACACAAAGTTAGGGTTTTACCAATTTTACTGTTACTAATCTTTGAGTAATTTTTCCTATGTAATCCTATTCTTGATCAACTCTTTAGTTCAAAATTTCATCTAAATTCAATTTCTTTCCTTTCAAATTTAGCAGGCAGCAATTCTTTTTACAATTTATTCTTAAATTAATTTTCAATTATAGTTCTTGCCAAAATCATTGGCATTAAATAATGATTTTTTGATTGTCAAAGTCAGTATAAAGAAATCAACGTACACAATATCTTTGACAGTTGTAAATAATTTACATAAGATGTTAAAATGCTGTTCCACAGTCCCTAATCTTTTGTTATAGAGTATTTAGAAAATCATCCACCAGTTTCTGATTTTGTCAAACCACTTTATCACAATGCAAATATTACTTTTGGGGCTGCTGTTACACTTCTTATGGTTTCACAAAAATTTCATTTGTCTGGGGCGGAGTTATCAATGCTTATTGAAATGTTGAACATCTTTTTGCCTAATGGCCATCTTTTACCACGATCACTTTACCACTTCAAAAAATTGTTCACCCTCCTATCACCGTCTCTAAAACTACATTACTGTTGTAAAGAATGTTTCATTAAAGTCGATAAAACATCTAACTGGTTGTTATAATCCTGATTGTGAACAATCATCACTACCAGCCAGCATCAGATACCGCTTTAAAAAAGTCATACTTTCTTGAATTTGACATCCAGCATCAGATCATGTCCATATTTCAGAGAGCCGGCATGCTTGAAATGCTCAGTCATCGATTTCAAAGGATTTCAACGGGAATAAGTGACATTTATGATGGCTCCCTTTATAAGTCATTTTCATCTCCAGGGTCATTTTTAAGCAACGTGAATCATATTTCATTTCTTTGAATTACAGACGGAGTTCCTGTCTTCAAGTCTTCATTATGGCGGCCACTTCTCTATTCGATTAACGAATTACCTTTCAAGGAACGTGTGAAAAAAGAAAATGTATTGATCAATGGACTATGGTTTTAGTGAAAGCCATTCCAACATGTTGCTTTTTTGCCTCCTCAATTCGAAACTACGAATGACATTAAAGAAAATGGTATAACAATAAATGATACGCTGAAAGAAATGATTTTCTGTGGAACGTGTGATATGCCTGCAAAAGCAAGTGTTATAAATATGTGCCAGTTTAAAGAGGAGAAACAGTGATGGCGGAATCTGGAGGTAATGTTCGTTGTTTTCCTTTTAAGCCTGAAAATCCTGAAGGATCATCTAGAACACACATACAGACTGTAAAGCACGCAAAAAATGTTTTAGAATCTACCAAGAAGGAACCAATTTGTGGCATTAAAGCGCTTTTACTATTGCCGTCATTCAATACTGTCAAAGGAGTTGCAGTGGATTATATGCACAGAGTCCTACTTGGAGTGATGAAACTCTGTTTGAATCTTTGGCTCGATATATGTCCCACAAGAAAGAACCTTTTTCCATCCACTCCAATGTAGAAAATGTAGATAGAGAATAGGCTTCTTGCAATCAAACCACCAAATCCTATCTCTCGAGCACCTCGAGCTATTGGAAAGCTTCTGAATTTAGAAGTTTTTTACCCCACTATTTTGTCCCGGTAATGAAAGGATATTTGACAGATACTTACTACCAGCACTTTTATTTACTTGTACATTCAATTCACCTGCTTTTAAAACAGAGATCTCTGAGAGTGATATCCAAACGGCTAAGCGTTTCCTTCGTTTGTTTGTTTACCTGTTTGAAAGGTTATACTAAATAAGATACCGAACAATTAATATACATTCTCTTGTGCATTTGCCAGCAACAGTAGAAGAATTTGGTCCTTTGTTTGTCTACAGTCTTTTTCACTTTGAGGACAATAATGAAATACATTCTTAAAATGATTCATGGAACTCAAAATATTTGCTTCCAATTGGCCAGTGCAGTTTCAGCATCAAACTTTTTACCACTTCTCATAGAAGAAACAATCCAAATAAATTTTCAGAAAGAAAAATTTATCAAGAAGTTCAATGGTTCCTATCATGATTCACAGTTTGTGATATCCCCAAGGGTGAATGGCATTGGATATCTCTCAAGTTACAAACCCGCTAAAGAAGAGAGAACAGTTTTTTTTTCAAGTATCGCTGCATGTTTGATTTGGAGTTGACAAAAAGTTTTCAATCAATTAAAGTTAACGGTTTTACAATTCGATCACGTCAATGCACGAAAGAAACAAGGTGAGAAAGCACTACTGTAATGCTTTGTAATGGCATGGAGGTAATAAGAAATAGATGGAGAATTAACTCCTTTTATTTCATTGTACTTAATCATCGGAAGCAAACGGCTCCTTGGTTGCAATGGGAAAAAATGATCAATTTTGTGTGCACTCATGGGAATATTTAAGTTCATAAAAAACTGAATAAAAAGATGTTGGATTTTTAACAACTCTATTGTGAGATAATAGCTTTTTTGATCAAAATAAGAAAAAGCTTGCCGTAACAAGCACAAAATCCTATATTTCTAAGGGTCCCCTCTCATAAAATCATCGAAAAATTTAAAAAAGAATTCTATACTACGATTAGGTAAACTTTCAATTAAGCATCCATCAGAATTTGAAAGTCCCCTCCCTTTTAGACGTAAAGATTTATAATGAAGAAATTTTCAAGAAAAATGTGCTGAAAATCTCAAACTGATCACAGTGTTCGCCCAAAAATACATCGATATGTAATCAGAACTATAGTAACCTTACTTTGAGAAAATTATTTTTTATATCGCGTTTGAGCAAGAACCTTTTGCATAATATGTTTATTTCAATCAGGATAACATTCTCACTTCTGTTCTTATAAATTTACATTTCGGATTTTTTTGCTTCCAATGATGGTACATCAAAGAAAAGCCGCTTTGAATAGATTTATAAAAGATTTCAACGACCATTTAGGTCATTACCGAGACGTGTTCTCTCCATCTATATCTTTATTACCTTCATGGTAATAGTCAGTATTTCTCAATCAATAGGTTCGCCCGCTTCACTGCAGAGGATGAAATGTGTTTTGTGGCTTTTGACCATGATTCGTTATCTGTATTCAAAATATGTTTGAAATCTAATGAACAGCCCATGACCATGGTTAAAAATGTTAAAAAAGATGATAACTCGGGTAGATTAATGCGTGTCCAAATTTTCGTTAATTTTTCGGAGGCAATTCCACCCCTCCTAGCATAATAAATTATACCTTTAAAGAAGCGCATTACGATGTAGAACATGAAAATCGGTGTTACTTAAATTTAGGTTTTGCCAATTTTGAGAAAAACCTCAAAAACCAAAAAATGCTGACGTCAGCAAAACTTGTTCTTTAAATAACTCCAGTTTGGCTAATGGTATGAACATGACATTTGGACCAAAGTTGCACATCATTAGAAAGATCATTTAAAAAATTTTTTTTTTGAAATTTTGCTGATGTCAGCACTTTATTACAAATTTTCGTATTTTGCTGATTTCTGCTGACGTCAGCAAAATTTGAAAAAAAGGATTATGCAAAAATGTTTTTATTAATGATAAATTGGAATTGCCTCCGAGAAATTGACGAAAATTTGGACACGCATTAATTTACCCAAGAAACTGAGTGTACTTGCTATCGAAGATATTGGCGAACGATGTATTTTAGAAAAATATTTCAGAATCTGATCGATCCACGATTTCTTTTTTTCATGAACGTGTTTTCAAGTGAGTATTGAAAGTGGCTGTTTAGATTTTTGTTGAAAAATTATTCACCTTAAAGTTACTACTATCAGCATTTTTATCAGGAAATGAACAATACAACATAAGAAGCTTTTTGGCTTTAAGCTGGATACAAATACTACTCATTCGATATGTTCTTTGCTGCTCCTTAAATGAATTTTTTATTTTTCGTTTACAATTTTCATGGTTGAGTTTTACCGAACACTTTTTTCCTTTTCAAGTAGTTGCATTTGTCCAAGAACAAACAATATCCTACAGTGATATTGGTACTTTCTTGACATCATTGAGAGCAAGAAAAAAAGGTTATAGTTTTTTAAAATCGCTACTAGTGATTTCTTTACTATCGTCTTTCCACAGCAAGCTTACCATTTTGTTTGAGAGCAAAAGTGCTTATCAATACGCCTTTTCGGGGTTCACGACGCCATTTTGTAGGCGGAGCAAATTTTGCTTTTTTATGTTTCGATTTTTTTTTCGTTTTTAGAATGAAAAAATATGTTTGTACCTACTATTAACAATGAGAAAGTTTAAAAAGTTTAATAAGTGAATGAAAAGTATGTCCGTCAGTGAAAATATTTACAATGCAAAAGAGTAGTTTTTACCAAGTACTAGGCTCTATAATAGATAGTTCAATGCCGGAAATTTGAATACTATAAACAGTTTAAAAAAATAAAGGAAAAGATAGTTTCAAATGACTCGAGCTTGTTTTTCTTAAGAGTAACATGTTTTAGCCTTTTTTCAAGTTTGTTTAACATTTTCAAACCTAAATTCTTGCAATTTTATTAGGGACATTAATAATAAAAGAAGTTTCAAAGAAATAAACTAAATCTCAACAGTCCACTAGTTTTTGAGTACTACTCGCTCACTCACTCATTGGTTTTGGATCTGAATCAACAGCACTTGCTTCAGTGTCAGCAGGATTTCCTTTTTCCTTATTGGTGCTGGTATCATTTGGTTCGGTGTCGGCATCATTTGGTTCTATGTTGGTAGCTTTCATTTCAACAACTGTGTCATTAGATGCACTGTAATGAATGTCGAAATGGTTTGACAGCGGGTAAACTTCAACCTGGTCGTTTGTCATATTTGGTACAATATCCAAGGATAGATCCAACTTCATGGTCGAATTTGATGCATTGACATAGATGGACCAATACTTTTGTTGATTGGCTGTGATAACAATTGAAGCGCCACATGTTGATTTTGAACATTTGATAGTCGATTTCATTACATCTGGAATGATATAGCAGTCCCACAGAAGAAGCATTTGGCCGTGTGAGTGAGCTTGGCGGCAATAACTTTGGTGTCGTACATGTGAAACAGTTGGTCATCCTCAGGTTGAACATAGTCCTTAATGTTCTCAATCTGTTTGAAGGCTGTGGTTGAAGATGATTGAATTTCCATTTCATTATTCCACAAGACCTTTTTCAAATTAATTAAGGCATACGATTTCTGATTTTCTAACTCCGTGCTGTATTCTCTCCACATGAGTAAATTGACATAACCAGTAGCATCACAAATTTTTCCACGTCTAATTGGTATGTTTCAATCATTGGATTGTAGAACTGTTGGCTCTTCTAAATGAACAACACCTTCAACATTAACATAAGACCCTAATGCTACTTCATTCACAACAGTGTCTATTTTTGTGGCATTAACTTTGCGCTCTGGTTTAAAACCTAATGTCTGCTGCTTTATGCAAACATTGTCATCAATCTTAATAGTACCATCATCATACTCTGTAGCATTGGTGATGTCTACTCCTACTACATTTCGCTCTGCTTCTTCCAATATTCTTCGCTTGGCATTTGAGTGGCAAACAACTCTCCTGACAGTTTTGTCCTCCAATTCAAGGCTCATATTACAGTACGGTTTTGAGTATCTTGATATCTTGATTGGTGAAAGGTTATCAATATATCCTTTGAGTGTAACACCTGGGAAAGTAATATATGTAAATTATCAAAATGTGTAAGAAGCCCTTATCATACCTCAAATATCAACCCTGTGTTAGAGGAAGCTGAAGTTTTAAATGTATGAATTTCCTTGATGAATAAGCAACAGTTGATTTTTTTATATTGAAACTGAAAACAATAAGATGGTATTGGTTAGAGCAGACAAAATTATTATGGTCCATTTTGAAATAATGGACGCTGACTGTCATGACGATGCTTATTTTTACAGTTACTTTTTTCTCACTCCACCTTTACTAGCCTGCAAATTTTGCACAATCTTATCCATAGTATATTTTTTTCTGATTATAGTTGTTTTGTAATATGATAACACTAGACAACATAAAGGGTGTCGATCGAATACAGTCTCCACTAAAGGGATAGAAAAATAGGGAGAATGGAAAGAACGTAGCTGTTAATTGCATTTATTTCTGCTTTTTCTCAGCTTACTTTCTTTGTCAAAATCTTTTATGTTTTTAACATTTTCTGTTGTTTTCACGTAAGAGAACAGTGCCAAAAGTTACACCCTCAGTGTAAGAAAATGGCAAAATACTAATCCTGTTGGGATTCTCAGAGGATGTAAATGGGATCCCTTGGTCTTAATAACTAGCAGGAATTACCAAGTGTATCAAAAAAAAGGAAACCTGTGTCAAAATTTGAAAAGTTCCACAACTTTATTACTAAGCATTGAGCCTGTCAGGGCTATTCCACAAGAAAACATTTCGAACTGTTTTCCAAAAGAAATCCCAAGCAGGACAAAATGTTCCAGGACTGTTAAAATCCAAAAAAATCTCACAAACCTCTAATATTAGAAATTCCAAAACATCATAAATCCTATTTTAAATGTAAATGGAAAATATGACTTAAGTTTTGATTGGTTGTTTTTATTGGATGGTCCAGGAGTACCTTGCTTTGGCGTTTCGGCATCTAAA
>NW_027103714.1:0-5617 GCF_902728285.1 Clytia hemisphaerica | reverse complement strand
CTAAGAGAAGAGAGACTATTCCTCCCGAAATTTCAGCCAATTTTCATAAATTTGGTCTAAGATTCAGAATTTATGACCCTTTGGGATGGGTTTTTTTTCGGTAATTTTGGAACCCTACAGAGACTCAATTGTTTGTTAATGGTTTTGTAATCCGTTTGGAAGGGCGAGGGGTCTGAAAAAACCTTAGTATGGCTCGCAATACCCGGCACCCATTTGGCCGAAGTGGGGGTATTTAGGCTTTAATGTTCTAGAACCCCAGAAGCAGAAAGCATAGTCCGATTGATAGGGTTGTGGGCATTTTTGATGACGCCACTTTTTAATACAAATTCTGTAAAGAAATTTCAAAAAGTTCGCGAAAGGAATTCTGACGATTTTATGACAAAAGTAATGAGAAACTGGGTCATTGTAAAACTCGTCGTTAGAACCCGTGGCGGAAAAAATGCCAAAACGCAAAAAATTACGCAGCAAAAACCATTGCGGAAAACGGCTGAAATTGGTTTTGAAAAGTGTGTCCATCCGACAGACCTAAGGACGACCACTAAACCCTATTTACTCGAAACCAATATTGTAACATTGTGTTTCGAGTTTATAGACTCGAGGCATTTATACAGCATTTAATTTCGAGTAATAACTCGAAAATTTGTGTTTCAGGCGAAAATGTTCGAGGCATTTTCGAATAGAAGAGAGCAGGAATCTTCGAGGAGGCATAACGCGAAATAAAAATGAAGCTTTGTATTCGAGTTAATTTTTAACTCGGTTTGTTATGAACCATTCCTCGAGTTAAGAACAGGGTTTTTTTTCACCGGGTATTTCCCGTTTAACTCGATAGAAAATAATATGTTTCATCGAGTTAAATGTTGTTTTTAATCGAAATTAAAAGGCAAATTTTTTTCACGAGTTATAGAACGTCTTTTAACTCGAAAAAGGCAAATTTTCCATGTTAATGAGACAGGCTCTGTTGTAGTCTTTCCCAAGATATAGAAGAGCCGGTAGAGTCAAATAAATAGATAGAACGAGCCGTCCCTCCGCCGAGACGACTTCAGTAATTACGCTCGCTTTCTCGTTTCTAGAAACAGATTGTTAAAAATGTCTGTTGCGAGAAGAAATGTCTTAAATTTGGGTTTTCAAAATTTTAAGGACACTAAATTATGCACATAAAATATGGTGAAAGTATTTTTAGTTGAATTTTGATTTTCTTCTCCTATTAAATTGTATAAATTTCCATAATTCTTTTTTGAAACTTCAAAAATAATGTTCTTGACCGCTAAAAAATAATCATGGCAAATTGGTAAAATTGAGTTAAAAGTCTCGCAGAAATCGGTCACTTTAAAACGTGCTTTTTTTTTGGGTTTTTGGGAGAGGAATATTATTTTCCTACGCAGGATGAAGAAAAAACAATAGAAATCAAATTCAGTATTAGGTACGGCAACAACCGATCACTCCAAAGACCAAGTGCTTGGTAATATAAAGAGTGCCTTTTTTCAATACCTCTTAACAGAGTCAACAATTATTTAACAATTAAACTCAATGCGTAAGTAAAAGCGTTTTCATTTTGCTATCTCAATAGAACAAAAAATAGCAAACATTGATTAAAAAATTTCATAATTGAATTGGGATAAGTCACAACTTTTCTCATATTGTAAGTCATTAAATTGAAATTTTTTTATTCAGAGTATCAAATAGAAGGGAAATGTCATCGGAGCTTTATAATCTCAAGGGTAATCATAAATATGATGTCTTTTTGAAAACTCAAATTTTATTTCGACTTATTCCCATGTGAATCAAAATTATTTCATAACCGACATAAACTTTTTTTTTTAAAACTATAAATATGCTGATAGTGCTATTGCACAGTCAGTTGTGTTTCTCCATCAAGGAGAAATGTGCTCTCTTGAATGGAAGTGCACTTGGCGAATAGAATTGAATATACATCAAAAAGGCGCGAAAAAAATTGCCGTGTATTTAAAAATCGCTATCGAAAAACCTCATGCGAGAAGGGAGAGGTCCGATTAAGCGATTATAATATAGATAAATTACAGCAGCGTGTTATTATTTATTGTCAATCACCTCAGGACAAAAACTAGACTACACTGCAAGGTTATTCGACTTGGCGAAAAATGCACTGTAAGGGTGTATTTTTTAGGAAAACCACTGCGATTTTTAGCCCGCACATACCGTCAGTCCAAAATCCGACTACACCCCCTGGGCTCTTTCTTAGAGAGACTGCCTTTCGAAGATTCACATTTTTGACTTTTTCTCACCCTAAGAGAAGAGAGACTATTTCCTCCCTCGAAATTTCAGCCAGAATTTTCATAAATTTTGGTCTAAGATTCAAGAATTTATGACCCTTTGAGGGAGTCGGTTTTTTTTATTTCGGTAATTTTGGAATCCTTACAGAGACTCAATTGTTTATTAATGGTTTTTGTACTCCTTTGAGGAACTTTCGATGGCGTCTGAAAAGAACCCTTATTATGGCTCGCACATACCCGGCACCCATTTTGCCTAAGTGGGGGTACTTAGGCTTTAACGTTCTAGAACCACCAAATGCAGAAGCATAGTCGAATGATAAGGTTTTGGTATTTTTGTTGACGCCACTTTTTATACAAATTCCCCGGTAAATAAGATTTTCAAAAGTTCTCGAAAAGGCAATTCTGACTATTTTATGACAAAAAGTAATGACGAAACGGGGTCAATTTAAAACGTCGTCGTTTAGAAACCCCTAAAATGGCTGAAAAAATGGCCAAAATCCGCAACATTGCATTACTCCAAAAATCCATTTGCTTAAACGGCTGAAATTGTTTATTTGAAAAGTCAATTTTCCGTCCGACATGTACCTAACTGACAGACACAACTAACCCTATTTACTAACTCGAAACCAATATTGTAACATTTTGAGTTCGAGTTATATAACTCGAGATCATTTTGATGGCATTTTAATTTCGAGTTATACATCTCGAAATCATTTTGACGAAATTTTCATTTCGAGTTATTTAACTCGAAATCAAAATGCTGTAAAATGGTTTTCGATTAATTTGCTTGATTTAACTCGAGAGGAAAATGGTCAATAAAAAAACCGAGTTAAAAAAATAACTCGAAATAAAAATGCTTCATTTTTATTTCGAGTTACGGGCCTTAACTCGAAGATTTCTTAACTCGAAGCCATATAACTCGATCATATAACTCGAAGATTATGTGCCTCGAAAATGGTCAATGATAAAACCGAGTTAAAAAATTAACTCGAAATAAAAATGGCAAATTTTTTCATCGAGTTATATAACGTATTTTAACTCGAAAGAAAAAAGGCAAATTTTTCCATCGAGTTAATAATAATAATAATAATAATAATAATGTTTTACAGATTTCCAGGCCACCGTGCAGCACATGGGCCTCTATAAATCGCTCATACATTGGTTTGGTTTATTACAAAGGTTAACTTCAAACAGATATGCGACAATAGTGACAATTTCAATCATACTCAAACATTTTCTCTTTCCAAGCTAGACCGAGGTTTTCTTTAAACTCTTGTATTGTAGATGATTTAACTACTTTTCCAGGTAGGCTTTTCCACTGTTGAATGCCGCGATAGTAAAAGGGAGTTGTTCTGGGGTCCACGGACACCATCGTTCCCGAAAATTCTTACCAGTTCAGAATTATGTGTTCTCATTGGTCTTATTCGTGGTTAAATTTCTTAGGAACCACAATTTCATAGTGATTTAATGTTAAAGATCTCAACCATATCACTTACCGCACGCCTATATTTTAGACTTGGGATTCCAATTCTTTGCAGTCTGCTTTCATAACATAGTCGTCCACATGTTTCAACCGTTTTTGTAGCGCGCCGCTGAACACCTTCTATAAGTTTTTTGTGTCTTTTCAGTTTTGGTGACCAAATGACTTGTGCATATTCTAGGTGGGGCCTGACAAATGTTATGTAAAGTTTACGGAATAATTCAGGAGTGAGATACGGAAGGTTCTTCTAATTAGACCACCATTGAGTTGCCTTTTTACTTGGTTTGATATATGTGGTCGAATGAGAGATTTTGGTCAAAGATTACTCCGAGATCCTTTTCGAATTGTACATGTTTCAGTAAATTTCCTCCGAGTGTGTATTGATGTACATGTTTAATTATATTCGGCTTACCTAACGTTAGTACATGACATTTGTCGGGATGAAATTTTAAAAGCCACGTATCTGACCATTGCTGTAGTCGATCGATGTCCTCCTGGATTATAAGTGCATCTTCAATTGATTCTACTTTATTGACAAGTTTAGTGTCGTCAGCAAATAGGAAGAGTTGTGATTTAATTGAATCCGGTAAATCGTTGATGTATAGAACAAAAAGGGTAGGCCCTAGGACACTACCTTGGGGTATACTCCACTAAGAACAAATTGTTTTTCGGATTCAGCTCCATTTACTTTAACTATCTGAAATCGATCCTTCAGGAAGTATCTGATCCATTCAAGCAACTTATTTCTTATTCCGTAGGCTTCTAATTTGATTAAGAGCCTTTGGTGGGGAACTGAGTCGAATGCCTTTGCAAAGTCAAAGTATACTGCGTCAACAGCTTTACCGTTAGCAATGTCTTCGGTACACACATCTAGATAGTTTAGCAGTTGTGTTACTGTTGATCGGCGATTGATAAAACCATGTTGCTTGTTGGAAAGTAGTTTCTCTTGCTCTAGATGTGACATAATATGTGTTTTAAGAATCTTTTCCATCATTCGACACACAATGGATGTCAGGCTAATCGGACGGTAGTTTTCAGCTATATTTTTGTTTCCTTTTTTGTAAACAGGTGATACATTAGCATGCTTCCAGTCGTTGGAGACAACTTTCGTTGAGATTTTGTCATTATAAGGAAAAGCGGTTCTGCAAATATATTCAGCGAGCTCCTTGAGCATCCCTTGGGTGAAGTTCATTGGCCCCATGGATTTGTTGGATTTAACGCCTTGAGCTCCTTTTTAATAGTTTCAGTTAGTATATTTATCTCTACGTCTTTATCCGTCCTGGAATGGAATTCAGGGAGTTGTTCAAGTGGCTCACGTGTAAAGACACTTCAGAATTGGCTCTGGAGTATGTTGGCTTTACTTTTGTCATCATATTTGATCGAATTTTCATTATTAGGGTTTTCGAGGAGAGGATGTATTCCCGTTCTTGCTTTCAGATTGCTGCGTACATATTTCCAGAATCTTTTTGGATTTGTTTTTGATTGTTCGCTGATCTTTTTTTCGAACTCTCTCTTGGAGCGAGTCAGGGCTCTATTAGCGGCGTTGCACCATCTTACGTACTCCCTTCTACGTCTCTCAGTGTCGTTATTTTGAGGTGAGATGATCCATTTTCTATGCGCCTTACGTTTCTCTTTAATTATCTGACAAATTTTTGGATCTAAGGGATCCTTCCCTTTCCTTCTTTGATTTGACAGGTTGTTCTTATTATGGGAAAGTGGCACATAGAGGTTTCGGAGCTCGATCATTTGTTTTAGGAATAGGTCCCAACTCTCATTCACATCTAATTCAATCGACTTTTGGATGAATTCGATAGACCAATTGATATGGCTTAGATGAGATCTCATAAACTGGTAGTTGGCTTTGCTGTATTGAAATTAAATTAATTGA
>NW_027103713.1:176692-184135 GCF_902728285.1 Clytia hemisphaerica | reverse complement strand
TGTTTTGGTCTTTGTACTAGGTTTTCACACTAGGCGAAGGTTTGTTCTAGGGCTTTCTCTTACATGTCAAACGAAATCATAATTTTCTACATTCATTTTCTTTGCCTTTTGGCACATATCTTTAATAATTTCTCTTTCGTTGATGGCGAAGTCGTCTGTAATGCTAAAGCCACCAATTTCGTTGAATCGTTTCAGCTTATGAAGATTTTGCATTATCCGTTTTTTTTCTCCATACTTTTTAAGATCAACTTGATTGGACGCCATTGTAGCCCTTTTCTGTTTTGTCCAATGCGATGGTGGAACGGTTTGATATCTTGGACGCCAATGTTACCTAGTATTATGTTTATTTTTTTGCAATTTTGAGCCTTAATATGCTAATAAATGTTAGGCATATAAAAAAAGAATGTAGAGTAATTTTCGTTTTGCCCGTTCCGCTCTTGTTTTTTTACTGTTAATGTCGTGCAATGGACAATGGACAGCTCAATATCCTTCAGCTCGCCCACATCAGTTACCCTTCTCACAGAACAGCGAACGTGCACCCAATGTTCACAATCCATGGCGTGGCAGCCTATTTCCATGTTATTTACGCCGTGTTGGGTGTCGAGCTTTTTGTCCTCTTCAGACCAGAAAACAACACCGCAATTCGGATTCTGGCAAGTGGACTCCTTTGCCATAGGTAGGTTTGCTTGTGGCACAGCCTCCTTCTTGCCAGGCAAATTGATGATCAGTGGGAGTTCTGGAATCACCATTGGCTTAATTTGGTGTGGTTTTAATTGACGTGGTTTTAATTTACGAAAGTCGTTATAATCATTTCCTTCCTTAAATAATGTTTTACGAGCGCAATTCATTTTTACCATTTTGCATTTCCAAAGGGATTTCATTGTGGTTTCCTTTAAAAACAATTTTACGACAAGTCTCGAGTAATTTATGGCATGTCTTAAAATTAAAATTAAAATAAACAATTAAAATTCTTTTTCCGATGACGTCATAAAAACTAAAAATTAAATTTCTCAAGAATGGTTTATCCAATTGTCTTCAAACCAAAGATTTATCTCACTAAAGTCGATCTTTTTAAAAAAAGAAATTTTTCGAAATTTTCATGATGTCAGCAGAAATTATGAAAAAAAGAAAAATCCTATTTTTTGCTGACGTAATCAGAATTTTGAAAAGAAATTTTTTTCAAATGATCGACTTTATTGAGATACATCTTTGGTGAAAGTTTGAAGACGATTAGATAAACAACCCTTGAGAAATTCAATTTTTAGTTTTTATGTCGGCATTGATTATGACGTCATAATCAGTTTTTACGGTTTTTCGCGAAAATCAGCGGAAAAACAATTAGGTTACACATCACGTTAGAAACTTCATTATAGTACCATTCATGTTCAGTCATTTGTTTGGTCATTTTCTGTCGACTAATGCGATCTAAAAATGATGGTAATTTTTCAGTTTTTCAGACATGCCATAACTTACCCGAGGTATTATTTTGTTGTACGGTTGTTACGAATTTTGTATATGGCGGCAATCAAAAATATGTTGTGTTCGGGTCCTAAAATGACATAAAAACGAGTTGGTCGGTCGGTCGGTACCAAATATGTTCGGGTTTTTAATAATTTTCCAATGTCCGACGACTTGAGTCGGTAATTATTTTGCCGGAAATTTCTACTGCTACAATCATGGAATTGAAGTAGGAACAGTTCAAAAAGTAGGTTACCTTATTAAAGAATACTAGCCGGTACCTGGCGTCGCACGCCGGTTTAGCTGTTTGCTGAACGCATTTAAAGTCCTTTGGATGTTGGGAAGGTGCCTTAAACACTATGAAATCAAAATTAAAGGGAAGAATTCTCTTCAAAGTTTGACTCTATCCCTCCCGGGTGACGTATCTTTTAACCATATTTTGAAAAAGATTTTTGTGGCAAAAATGAACAGAAAGCAGAAAGGGCGTCATTCCCAAATTACACCCTACCGGCGACTAGCGACGTCCGAGACGGCTCTGCAATTAGATTTTTTTTCTCGCTTCGCTCGCGTTATATTTGCCGTAGTTCTTGATGTTTAGGAAAACTTTGATGTCAAGATAACCAGAGCGAAATACTAGACATGACACGCGATTCGTCGAAAATAGGCAGCCCGGGGGAGGGGGTACTTAGGCAAGAGAACGGTATGGGTATGTGCCGGCCTTAAAGGTGCCTTTTTTGAAACATGGCAGTTTGAAAAATCGGAAAATCAAACTTCAGTTCCACTAAGAATCGGAAAAATTTCAACTTTTTGCCCCCAGAAAGATAGAAATTTGGTGAAATTAGTCCCAAAAAGTGAATTAAAATTCACACAATTTTCTTTATTCTGCTAAGGGTCCGAGGGGCAGGGCCGGAAGGCAGCTAGGACACGCAGACTAAAAACGTGATAGCGCAATTTTATGTTGCTTTTTATATAATAACTTTGTCATAACTTCGGATAACTTTTCAAATTCAACAATGACTTAGATTTACAGCAAAATAATTATCGACATAGATGTTTAAAGGTCCCTTTTTACGAAGAAAGAGTTTTTACCGCCTTTTGAATGTATTTTTAATGTTGCTGTTGTTCTAACAAACTTGTCTTGTGATTCTTATGTTTTATTTTATATTTGTTCTTTTCTTTAACAGATTCTGTTTAAAAGATTTTCTTTTGTTTTGAAAAGAATTCAAATGTCTCAAATCAAATAAGGTCGTTAATTACATTCGAAAACACAAAACAAAAGAAAAGAAATAAAAAAAAGAAAAGTCTCATCTATCAATCAAAACAAAGTCTTTATAAAACGGCACGAATCTGATTTAACACATTTGTGGAGCAAGAAGCAAAAGTCATCTTTTAAAAGAACAAAACATTACTTGCGAAAACGAAAGTGACACACAAAAAACCGACATACGACTACGGCTATTAATATATAGATTAACGAAGCAGTATATAAATTGAATGAATTTAAAGCGGTTTTAACCAAAATGAAGCTAAAATTGGAGGCCCTATAAAATCATTGAACAGGAACTACTTCGGAGTTCTGAAAACTGACATAATGAAAGAGATTAATATCGCCAGGTTTTTGATTTGATTAACCTGCTGGTCCCAAGCCCGGAAAAAGACAGGGGCCCATCAAAAAAGACATAGTTGGTAGTTTTATACATTCGTAGTAACTTGAAAACTTGCGATCACCTTCTACTGTATGATACAGTGCGTTTTCCTTTGAGCAACCGTACTTGATGAGAGAAAAAGAAGAATGATTTGAAAATAAAATCGATTTTTCAAAACCTTTTAGGGCTTAAGTAATAAATAGGTTGAATTAATCCAATTTTTATATAAGAAACAGGGGGGAAATTGGTTCAGAGTTAAAAAACGTGTGACGTTTTTTTCATACAGTTAGTAATATGGGGCCCTAATATCACTAGTCTGAATATTGCAATCAACAGACAAAATTGCGTAATGTTCTTTTATCACACTAACAACAAATGTACATGAAGCTGGTAAACAACTACTATCGAAGATATAATTCTAGTTCATTTCATCTGATTTCATCGTTATAAACGAATTGCTTGAAGAGGATTCTAACCAAATTCCTATGACGCAATGTCTGTTGAGAACAATATTACAGAGCAGTGAAAATTTATTTACCCACGGCTTTTGAAAACATTTACAAGAATAAATTGTTAAAAGATCAAAATGAAAATAATTTTTTCGTGAACGATGCACGTACTCTAATTTGCAAAGTTAATTTACAAAATTAAAAAAAATTCTCTCAGTTGCTCGAAGTACTTAATCTAGAAATATATGTTTGCAAGGTTTACAGTGCTTGGCGGCTGACCCCCTAGTGTTTGAGAAATTAACTTAGGGTCGTTGTCGAGTTTAGTTGCTCGTGGAATCAAAGGTTCCTTGTATACTTTACGACGATTTACAATTTGGATAGACAGCTTTCGGACGCGTGGTTAGGTTGTGGGTAGGTTTTTGTACCTTCACTGCTTGAAAATGAAATTTCTTCACACGTTTGTTGAGCTTTCTGGCGAGAACTTGGCACCTACTTTTAGCTTTCCATCCAATTCGAAAATTATGTATGTTATGGTCGATCACAGCAAGTAGCATTTTATCAGTATAGTTCTGAAACTCGAAAGCGTTTCTTTTAGGAGCATACTTTAACATCATTAACTTAAAGTTTTAAACAAAGCTGTCTGAGGTAACAATGTGACAATTTGCAAAAAGAGGTCAATTAATATAGTAAAAATAGATCAATAGACCCTTTTGTAAATTACGTCACGACCAACGCTTTCCTCGTTTTCAAAATATTGCTATGGTAATTGATTATCAGAGGAGTTTAAAAGAGGTCTACTCTATTTATAAAAAGAACACTTGAATACTCATGGGATTTGATGACCTTGGTAGTGGTTTCAAAACGAGGCATTCATTGCACTCAAAATAATTTATGAAAAGGCTTATTAATATGGAAAATAATTCCAGAAGGAGAATTTCAGACTTTTCTTGTTTTAAGCTGGCAAATGATTTTTTCAGCTCTAAACTTAAGTGAAAGCGACTTGCCTGAAGCGTGTGTGGAACGTCAAATGGTCAATAAATGTTTTTTGTCAATGACAATATGTCGTAGCATCTCCATAGCCTTTGAGCTCTTTAAGAGTGGTATTTTATTGGCCTCATCCTTTTCCAATTCGCCGTGTGCATTGACCCATTGCCCAAACATGCCCTCCACAAACAAGATGCAGGACACCAAGAAATGATACTATTTAGGTTATAATGATATATTCACATGATTCGAAGGATTCAAAGTAGTGCAAAAGCAATCTTTTAAGAGATGAACCTATTTTCACGCAGAAGGAAAAAAGAATGCAATACCTTCAATTTTTCTAAATCGTCATTGCAGTTTTGAGAACAGTACCAGAAGTGGTTAACAATGGGCTCTACCCACTCTGTCAAAGCTTCTCCTTCTTTGATTTTTGCTGCTGCTATCAGTGCTTTTCTCAGAGATTTAGCTTTGTGCCAGGTGTCAAAGGAATTTACCAATCTGGCCAATTGTGGGTGACGGTTATTCAGTTCACGAACAGCCTTTATAACCAAGCTTGATGCGTCAGTTGTGATTTCACCAATTGATCTCATGCAATAGCTTGACAAGTAATCGTACAAGACCTTCTTTTTCCATTCTAGTAGAGATCGTCTCTGTTTCCCTACAATCAAGAACTGTAAGGTCTATCACATGTTTCAAGAGCCGGTCCATCATGGCATATGTACAACATATTGCACAATGACCAGGAGAATCACTCCTGCAATCTCCACTCAATTTGATGTTTTCATACATGCTCAATATTATGAGGATTCAGAATGCATTGTACCCTAAAAATCTCTGATTTCAGGTGATATAAAAAGGTTTTGAATACGAAGTTTTTTATCTGCCCTTTCCAACACATTCAAATGTCAATTCTCCATCACAAACTGATCCGTTCTCTAGTTCAGCATAACAAGCCTTTCCTCTCAAAAGTTCAAGTTTACCTACCGAGACTATTACTCTAATTTTATCTATGTTGATAGCCTCGTAATCTTTTGCATCACATATGTCTCTAAATAGTGATTTTACTTTTCCTTTGATTTCCCCCAATGTTCGATTCATACGGTGATTCTAGGAGAGAAAATAAAAATACCTTTTAACCCTATTAGCCCCAGGGGGGGGGGGTAGAATCTACCACGCTGGAGTTCTTTTGCGTATATCTCGGAGAACAATTTTTTAAACGACTTGAAACTTTCTGACTTTTAACAAAATCTTATTCACCTTTTTTGTTCAGCAAGATGACTGTTCTATAATAAAGATTATTTATCAACTCTTGAAAAGAAAGCATCTCTGTGTATAAAATTTTGAATTTTCTCTTAAATGGTTTTTTGTTGGATTTGTTTTGGACATTGATTACTGGATACCCCTTTTATTGCTGAACCTTTAACTGTTTTACTTGACTGGATATGTTTTGGACACTGATTACTGGATGACCCCTTATACTGCTGAATCTATAACTGTTTTACTGGACTGGATTTGTTTTAGACACTGATTACTGGATAACCACTTTTATTGCTGAATCTATAACTGTTTTACTGGACTGGATTTATTTTGGACACTGATTAGTGGATAACCCCTTTTTATTACTGATTCTTGTTTCTACTGATAATTTGAAAATATGGACCTTACCAAACACAATGATTCGCCTTCCATACTATGTCGCCTTTGTCGAGGAAAAATTGTTCCCAAAGTAGGATATAAAAATCCAAAGCAAGCAACTGAAATTTGAAATGCTCTTTAATTATAACATATCAAATGATCAACCATCTGTAGATCTACTAAAACTTTGTGGCAGCTATGCACGTCAGATAAGGAGGGTAGAAAATCATTGTATACCACAACAAATCGCTAAATTCCCTGAACATTCGGAGTCTGTTGGTTATGATGTATGTCAGAAAAAATTGAGCATTCACGAGTTCAAAGTTGTGAAAGAACCAGTGTCTTTATCCATTAAAATAATTGACTGTGCTAAGAAATATGGATTTTTGTATGCGGAACAATTTAAAAAGTATACATTTGTAAGGGCGAAGGAAAGCCTCAATGCACCGGTCATTGACCAAACCATTTACGTTTTCAAAGATTTGCTGACAGATGATTACAGGTGGCAAATTATTGTTTTTGACAGGTTCCTATCACCTGACAAAATCCCTGCTTTGCAAAATTTGGAAAGGATCTTGAGAAAACAGAATTTTGAGAATTTTTTTCAATATTGCAAAGATTTATCACTCTTTACTGGTAATGATGATTTAGAAAACTTGATTGCCTCACGGAAAGAGGGCAAGTCTTCCCATGGTAGCACAGTGCTTGAAAATGTGCAGTTGGAAGCATTTTCGAAAATTGAAGCTACCATCAGGTATACCAATTGTGATATTTTGTTAAGCACAGAGGCTGGTCGATGTGATAACTGCCAGGTCAACAGAAAGTCCCTCCAAACCATGGAGAGGCGTAAATCACTTGAGGATGATCGGCCTAAGGCAAAGAAGCCTCATAGTTCAATGACTAAAGAACAATTGAAAAGTAGGCTGAAAACTGTTGCCAAAGAAAATAAAGAGCTGAAACGAAAACAAAAAAGATTGGAGAAGAAGATCGAAAAACTTGTCCGAGCAAAGGGGGTGAAAATCAAGGACAAGGGAACACAGCAAGTTGTTGATGATGTTTTGAAGGGGGAATGCCCTTTTGATGAAAAATCACCCATGTTTCTTCTATGGGAGCAACAGAAGAAGGCTGCAAAGTTGAAGAAGCTAACATCCATGAGGTGGCATCCAGTCATTATCCGTTGGTGCTTGAGTATCAATTTACGAAGTCCGGGTAAGTAAACACAATATTTGTACATTAAAAACTTGGAAACGTATGCTTCAGACTATTGGGAT
>NW_027103713.1:158702-174473 GCF_902728285.1 Clytia hemisphaerica | reverse complement strand
TTCTGAGAGAGGTAAGAACCAAATCAATGTCTTCTTTGTGTTTTCATAAGATGAGATAGCTGTACCTAGCCTAACGGTGTAAATGTGTAGATGCAAATCATGTGATAATTGTTTTGATCGGAAATGCGCAAATCTATCAACAACTTGTCAGAAGCAGCCACCGACCTAAAATTTGCAAATATCTGTTCTTATTTGCCAGCTGGAAGGATTTTCCCGAAATTAAGAACAGTTCCTCATTTTCCAGGGGAGAAATTTTTACTTCAGAACAGTTATATTTTTCCAGCTAGGAGGTAAAAAAACTTTCAGAACAGGTACGAAATTACCAGGTGACTGATTTTATGCGAGTTAACTGTTCTTATCTACCAGGGCTGACAAAATCTTATAAGAACAGATCGCTAAATTCCAGCTCGACATTGAAGGACTTTAAAGAACAGACACTTAATTTCCAGCTAACAGTTTAAATATCTGTGCGAACAGATCGAAAATTTCCAGCTAACAGTTTAAATATCAGTGCGAACAGATCGAAAATTTCCAGGTCATACAGCATCCTTTTTTAACGGCTTCAGGCCGTAAGGGGGGGGGTCTTAAATTATACTATGAAATCATACAATCCACCACTTCCGCCATACTTTCGGGCGCGTATGTCAAGGAATAAATTTTGTCACGTGACCTAGCTCGGAAATTTTCACTTCCATCCACGTAATAACAACCCTTTTTCTATCGCGCCCTGACACCCTGACTCGTTGGAATGGAAGGACATCGTTCAAAACCATGTTTTTCCGGGGGGGGGAGCTTCAATGTTAGAGAGTTTTGGCCGTTAAGTAATAAAAATATTTCATTGGTTGATGACCTAGATATTATTCCGATGGCGGACGCCCAATTTCCCGGCGAATGTGTACTCAGACAAAATTGGGAAGCTGGATATGTGCTATTCTGTACCAGAGTGTATTTCAGCTCTCACGTTTATCGCTTCGTAGTACTCTGTGCCCATTGTCTGTTTGTTGATTGATAAAATTTACCGTACGGAGACCTCCTGTGATGAAGTATGATTTATAAATAGCAACACTTCTTCTCTCATCGTCTCCCCACTCTCACAAACACTCCATTCCATTGCACCGGTCGGTTTGAAGTTTCAAATGTAACTTTCTCTACGGCAATAGACTGGAGTCGTTTTATAATGTGTGAAAGTAGTAGTTTGCGGTCGTAAAATTATCTTAATATTTACGGTAATTAAATTTTGCGGTATGAAATTTCATGAAACAAAATTCTGTTGATACATTTTGTACAAAAGTGGCAGACATCAATTAGTGTGCTTATAGAAAACACTACCTACGAAAAAAGTCCACGAAAACTCAACGATGGACCACACCCACACAACCTTAATACAAACAAAAACACCAACCTGTAGTTTTTAACACGTAATAACATATATAGGGAATCTGGATCTACTCAATCCTTCATAAAAGCCAATTCTTGATAGATAATTTTCAATGAAAAATGAATTTTCCTTTGAAATTTCACCAAAAGAGCTTCAACAAAAATAAATCTCAAGTCGTTCAGAACAAGTACAAAGGCTCGAAGCGACTGAAGAGAGAAAACCATGTACTAAGACTCTCGGCAATGTTATTACAATTGACTGATTTCTTGAGGAGATAGTAGCATATCGTATCTGTTAAAGAAATAAAGAATTGTTGTAGTTGTGCTTATTAGCAAAAAAAGCTTTGAAATGAATTATCGGTAAATTTATTTTTTCGGGTGAAAATTTTTACGGGAATTGATTTTTGTGGTCCGTAGGTTGACAAAATTTTTGCGGGAGCTAATTTTTGTGGTATGGGGTCAAATCCGCAATAATTAGTTCCCTTAAGGTATAATGATAATTGCTACGGGATTAAGTTTGTATAAACGACTGGAAGAATCCGGTGTTACGGCCTTATAGAATCCCAGGCTAGCTACGCAGAAAATTGCGTAGTGAGAAAACAACTAATCAAGCTTGGTCTAGCTCTTGCAAAACTACTACGGCAATAAATTTTGTACATGATATGTGCGGACAAAGAGCAGACGACATGGATCAGTTTTTCACAAATACAAAAATGAGAGACACATTATTAAAAGTGTTCTCTATTTCACTTTTATTGGTAGACGAAAGAATGGGGTAGAGACACGAGAACAAGTTTCAGGTTGGCGAGATAGAAATCGTTGCATTGCATCAACGCGAAAAAACTGTTATAATAAAATTTCAAAATTTACCTAGTAGATATGTCGATTCGTATGACAACAGGAAGACGTCCCAGGGATACGACCTTGCCTTACGATAAAATTTATAGGCGATTTTATAAGACCAGGGTAACAGACAGAAAGACTTTTACTATAATTTCATTATCTTTTGCGATTGCAATAAAATATAAAATGAATTACTCTCGGATGCCTAATAAGCAGGGGAGGGGGGTGCTTGAAATAAGTACATTAAAGGAAGAAATTTTGGCGGGAATTCAATTTGGCGGATGGTGGAAAAATAAATGTTGGCAGGAACTTAATTTTCTTCCTGCCAAAATTCCTTTAAGGTTCGTCCCGAGTGGAAAATCTTCGAAATATTAATTAGCAAGGGTGAGGGACGTTTATTACGTATCCGAGAGTATAGCTATATTTTAAAAAATAGCGTCAAAGATGTTCATTTTTGCACAAAAGCAATACCTGATTTATATATTTTTAAAGTTAGGTTAAAATAGTAGAATTTAGTGTATAATTTGGAAATTTCGAAATAATGAAAAAAATAGCTAGGCGTAAAAACGTGAGAAAGAGTGGTTTCGTACTTAAATCACTTTCAAGCTCCATTTGAATTCCCTTCACTTTGCCGGATCCATAGTAGAGGGCATTTTGTAAAATATGTCGAATGTTTTGATCAAAGCACTTGTTATACATTTTTGGAAAGCTAAGGGGTAAGGGAATCGAAATTACGATGTTTCCAAGTTTCGAGATATTGAGCTTCAAAAAGCGCAAAAACTGGACAAAATACATAGCTGTTTCTGGCTGAAAAACACGGTTTTCAAGGGTTAATATCTCGAGCTAGGTACAGAAATCACCTATACTAGCAATATATCTCTAATCCTAATTTTTTGAGAGCTTTCCAAAAATATACAACAGGTCTCCGTTTTCTCGAGCTAAAATTTTCATTAATTTTTAACCCTATGATTTTTGGCTGAGACCGTCATATTTGTCCGAAAATCACACCAAAGTGTCCGAAAAAAAATTGGATACATTGTAATTTCGATTCCCCTACTCCGCTTTCCAAAAATGTATAACAAGTGCTTTGATCAAAACATTCGAGCGATTCCAAAAAATCGAACAAAATTCCCCTACTACCAATTAAAAAATGTTAAAAATTAAAAGAGACTGGAAACAATTCTTGTCTTCAATTTGCAAATTTTTCCAAAATTAAATTTAAAAACGTCCAGGTGGCTTACTTTTTAGGTACCAATTTTCACGACGGACCTGATCAAGAGGATTTCTAAGCTGAATTACAACAATGTGGATATCAACTTTGGATATTACTTGCATGAATATTTGTTTTCCATACTTTAACGGACATGACAATTGCTGAGGTGTGTGTATGTGATGGACAAATTTGTTAGGAAAAAAGCAGTCCAAGTTTCACTTCTGTTATAATGATTCAGTTCGACCGTACTCGTCGAAGACTTTGTGATGTAGACTACCAAAACCCGAACAACATCTTCAACAACAGCGTTTCATTGACATTGACATAGCATCTGGTTTTAACGCGTACTCAAAATTTTTGGCGATATGTAAAGGTGTTGCTATCGTGAAAACTTTCGACCTTTCGTTATGACAGCAAGACCATCTTCTAAAAAGCAGCAGAAGAAAAAAAATTAAACAACATACAATTCGATTGCGAAAGAGATACCCTAAGGGGACTAATTTTCGTGTTTTTGGGTGTCTACCACGAAAATTAGTTCCATGAAATGCATTTTTTACTAAGAATTCTTAAAAACCCCTAGGATTATGAAATAATTTTCAGCCAAAAGTGGGTGTCAACCGCGAAAATAAGTTCCGCAAAATGCGCCAATTTAGTACCCTCGCATCACGAAAATAAGTTCCGCTAAAATTAGTTCCCTTAAGGTAACTCTTTAGTTCCAGAAGAAATATATCTGAGACTCAAATAGCATTTCGTCAAGAAAAATGAGGTTTGTGGAAAACATTATGCTTGTAAAAACATTTTTACCATGCATGATGAAGTTCTGCTACGTCTACGTTTCAGCTTGATTCAAATTGATCCTTGCCAATGAAGGTTAGAACCTGAGAATTATAAAAGAAACAAAAACAGAAAAAAGAATACACAGAGTAAGTAAAGGACAGTCTTTGATAAAAGTAGGGTTTATTACAGTTGGACAAAAATTTCTCTTTTTTTCGCAAAGAACTTTATCCATTAAAAATGTTTTTAAATTCGGTAGTCTTTTCCTGACTGACTGAAATCGTTTTTGAATTCGTTAAAATGTTTTTTATTTTTAATTGCATCAGGGGGAGTTGTAACTCCGCCTGGTCCGTTTCGCCCAATCTCAGGGCTCATCAGTATGCCTGGGATAATCAGTAGATAGTTACTTACACACTAGAAGACATGTTACTGGTATCATGCCTACCTCTCTGGACACTCCCAACCCCCTGAGTTTTGTGAGATAGATTTTCAAATGAGAGTCTACTGTATCCGGACACAGACGAACAACATTTAAACCAACACAGGGGACAAACAAACTGACAAACATACAAACAAACAAACAAGTAACATGTAAATATATACAACATTGAAAATAAACGCGCTTTTTACACAAAAGGTATATAAAGTTTATAAAAGAAACACCAATGAATGCAAAGGAAGGATTGGTTTTAACATGTGCTTTAGCCGGAAAAGTAGACAGTCGAAGTTAAAGTCAGTTTGGAGTTTTGTTTCAGCTTAAGTTGTCAAGATATGACGGAGTTATTAGCTTCGTGGTCCGAAAAAGCCTTCCGAGAAAACCGACAAAACATCTTCTGTCTCTCTGGTACAATTTGAACAGTCTTGCTTTCTTCTCATGGATGAAAAGATCCTTTCACAGAAATGGTTTTACAGATACAAGATAGACGTCTTATCATTTCAGAAGATGACCTTATAATTAATTAAAGGTTGATGAACGAAAATTGATAGAAAATCATCCGATATAATACAATAACCGTAGTATATTCTAATTTATTTCAATTCCACTTTTTCTTTAGGAAGAAAGTCACACGGTTTTAAAACTACAGCAAATCCATATTTATCGATTTATTAAAGTTATCCAAAATCATAATTCAATGAATTGAATGATGTGAGTGAGTTTGGCTATTACTTTCATTGGGGGGGGGGGGCAAGAAGTGGGTCTGTTTTTTTTTATTTCAATGCTGATAGATGATGATTGATTCGGAATTTAAGACGGAAACTTTGAATCTCTCTCAAAGTATAAAAACTTTCCCTATTTTCTTAGCCAATGTGGCTTGACAACTAAAAGAGTTGAAAGGCTATTGATTGTATTCATATTTAAGACATGAAAATCAATCAGCAAGAATGATCATTTCTGGAAGGAGTGACTAAATGAACAAAACTAACAAACAACGGAGCGATAAATGAGACAATGTCGAAAAAAGTAAAATTGCCAGGGAAATATTATCCACCAAACAGTCACAAGGAGTACCACTGAGGAAAAAGATACTACAGACAATTATCATGATCGCTAATACTAAGAAGTAACACAAAGAAAACGTCAATAGACGAAGCCTCTAAACAAATCAAAACTACTGTCCATAGATTGAGGGAGTGTACTGAAGCGGATTTATTCGAAGCTTTTGAACATAAGAAATTATAGGTACAATCCATCCAGTAAAATACAATCGGTAATAAAAGCAAGAGAAGTACCAGAACTTCTTATTCTTCTGACAAGGACATTATTGTATAGTTAGTTCTAAACCCAGATCATAGGTCCCTTTAAATTACTGTAACTCACAAGGACAATATAACAGGTTGTCAAAATATAATTCGTGGTGCTTACCACGTGAATTCACATTTTATAATCTGCCTAAAAAGGCCCAGAACATAATAATTTATGCCAAATGTATAAATATTGCTTGTGTTTACACTGCTGTGTGTATGATACATGATTATTAATTAAATATCATTATATTTTGTCCATCACATCGAGTTTGGTAAGTAAAGCTAACATTTAGTGATACTGAATAGTAAGATCATTAAGATAACCAAAGTTCAGAAATTGTGCCAACATTACACTATGAAAAATCACAAAACAATGGAAATTTTACTTGCACTTTCTTTGACAAGGTAATATTATATTGTCAGAGGGATAATTGTATCGACTGGTATGAAAATAAACGGAATATGGACATACTTGTAGGGTTATGAGTAATATGTGAGAATAGGCCTAATCCCCCCCCAGCAAGGAAACAATTTTGTTAATATACATATTACGCTGTGTTTCCACTTGTGCTATTACTCCCACACCATTACAAGCCAAACAATAATCGGCAGAGGGGAGAAGTACGAGAAAATGTCCATGAGTTTGGACTTTTTTTATAATAGTGTTTTTTGGCTGAGGGTGAGCATTATTTTTAGTTTTCTATTGTTCTAAACAAGAGGCCTTTTGTACTAAGTTTGAAGTCTCACCCTGGTATTCTTATAGAATATTTTTTTTATAAAAAAGCGTGTATTTTCTTCATCAGAAAAAAGAAACCTTTGTTTCACTTATGACACTAGCCCAAGCGATAATGAAACAATGATCGGTAGAGTGGAAAACTTCCATAAAATTGGGAGACAACTGATGCAAATGGCCGCCGATGATTAGGAGAAATTGTAAGTATTACCTCGCTCAAAGAGCCAACAAAACAATGAAGAAATTATTGTACACATGATTGTCATTCTCACAATGAGCGATGGGGATGTATTATGTTGAAGGAAAGCTTCCATAAAATTGGGAAACAACCGATACAAATGGCAAACAATGGTTTTTGAACTCATGGTAGTCATGGTATCAACATTCATCCTTAGGCTTAAATAAACCTTGGGAAATTTTATTTACACTTTCCCTGGCAGCAGCTGGCAGGGCAATAATATTATATAGTATATATAGCACCCAAAGCAGAAAGCTCTGAGGGACAGTACGGTCAAGTGGTGTGAAATTAGACGCAATAGTGCAACACTTTTAGGGTAAAAAGGCAGATATGGGAGAATGCACCAAAATACCTGACCATAAAACATTTTAGTTATATTCGAGAAGGGTACCCCCATTCAGCCAAAATAAATTTTTTTGAATTGACACTTTATGTTCTTTTGTATACCAGAAGATTGTAATCAGTTATGAGTGTGAGTGTTAAACGGTTAAACAGAGCCAAAAACACAACTAGCTATCCATGTTTGCATACTATTATCCTGAGGTTTTAGCTTCTCTATGCTACCGTGAGATCAGGTAACTTGCATCAGTGAAGGCTAACATGCATAGCCCTCAAATGAATGACCTGGCTGGTCATTAAAATACAACTACGCAGCTCCGCTCGCAGCTCTACTCTACCATTTTTGTTTTGATTTAACTTTGTATTTTAATGACCAGCCAGGTCATTTATTTGAGGTATATGCATGTTAGCCTCCACTGATGCAAGTTACCCGATCTCACGGTAGCACGAGAAGCGCACTCGCATGAGAAAAGCTTTGTTTTTATGCTATAAAGATGGCGTGATGGGAAACGAAAGAAAAATTGGATGGGAAACTAGGTGCTGAGGGTAAAAAAATTCAATAATTTGAAATATTTGATTTGGAAAATATTATAACCAGCCCCCAGAGCCTCCATCAAGACAGCTAGGTACCCTTAATGAATAGGTAACCCCAAAGAATTGCAAGGCATTAGCCCCCCTCTACTAATCTGACCTAGGTGCCCTTCAGATTTCTGGGGGGGGGCTGACACCATGGCTTTAATTATGAAATAGATCCCAGAAGAATATTATCAAAACAATGATTGGGAGAGTGGAAATCTCAGAGAAAACTCTCATAAGATTGGAAAGCATAGCAACCTATACAAACGGCAAGTGATGCGAGTTTTAGTATGTAATTGCAGTATCAACACTATGCTTTAGGTGTCAGTTTGCAGCTCCTGTTACCTCTGTAATTAGGGGTGATGCCAACTTTATTTTGAGTGCGGGAGGGGGCTTTTAACAGGGGTACCAATATTTGATAAAAAAGTAGGGGTTGGTAATGTAGGGGGAGTCTAATAAGAAAGGAAAATTTGGATTTTTTTTTGTCAATTTAAATTGACATTAATTAATTGTCGTTATATTGTGAAATTATTGACTTGTCACTGTATATTACGTGCTCTTTTTGGTAAATTTTGGGTGCATTGAGCAGGTTTCCTTCGAAAAAGACTTTCTGTAAAAATAGGGGGTAAGATTTTATTACAGAAGGGGGATGAAATAAACCTAGAGGAGTATTTTGTACTCTTTTTAACCATTGTTTGGTGCATTGAGTAAGTTTTCTTCGAAAAAGACTTTCTGTAAAAAAGGGAGTAAGATTTTATTACAGAAGGGGGATAAAATAAACCTAGAGGGGTATTTTGTACTCTTTTTGACCATTGTTTGGTGCATTGAGTAAGTTTTCTTCGAAAAGGACTTTCTGTAAAAATAGGGAGTAAGATTTTATTACAGGATGAGTTTGGAAAACAGACCAGGAAACAGTTTAGTTATTTTCAAGAAACATTTTAAACCTTAGTTTTACTTATGATATTGAACCCAGAAGAATATTATCCAAACAATGATTAGGAGAGCGGAAATCTGAAAGAAAATTGGAAAGCAACAGTACAAATGGCAAATGATGTAAGTGAGGAATCAACACTACACTCTAGCTGTCAACATCAACAATGGAAGTTTTCATTTGTACTTTCCTTGACAATGATAAATTGTAAGGAAAAATGTGAGAATAGACCGAATTTCTCAGAGGAAGGCAGTTTTAAATATTATTTTTGGACCTACCTCGGTGGGGTGGAGGTCCTATAAATTAACCTTTGTCCGTTCGTTCGTTATTAGCTTTCCTCGTTATTGGCTCATTAGTTTTTTCTGATTTTTTGCACAAAGATATGTAACTATAAACCCTCGAATGTGACGGAGCCAGATTAAAAAAAAAAAAAATTTGGGGGCAAATTTGGGGTTTTTTGGACTTTGTGAAAAATTGGATCGATAACTTTTTCTGATTTTTTGCATGAAAGTAGGGTATCATCATAGTTAAAAGATGGCTCAAGCAGATTTTTTCAAAAAATTTTTGTTGGCTCAAAAAATGCATGTTTATCTATAAGAATCACTATTAATAAGCATACATCAATGTTCTTAGCCAAATTACTCAATTTTTTGATGAGATAGATCTTTTTTTGCTCACAAAGTCTTGAATATGAAATAATATTTCAAGAGCATGAAATTTTGGTTTTTAAACGTTTTTCTATAAGAAAATCGTCACTATTTGTGTTCTGAATGATTGTTTAATGGTCACGCTCACGTAGATATCAATTATATATGTGTTAAATGCATAACCAGGTAGGTCCATAAAAAGTATCACTTGTTAACCTTGTTTTTACTTATGATATTGCACCCAAAAGAGTATTATCCAAACAATGATTGGGAGAGTTTAAATCTAGAAAATACCTATTAAATTGGAAAGCAACCAATGCAAATTACAAGTGATGTAAGTTTGAGTAAGTAACTGTGGTATTGATACTGTGCTTTAGGCGTAAGGTAAGATTTTCATTGCTCTTTCCTCTGCAAAGCAATATCATTTAGTACTCAAGGATCAGAGAGACAACTGGATTAAGTAGAGGAAAAATGTGAGAAAAAGACACAATTTCCAAGACCAGCAAACAATCTAGTTATCTAAACTTTTACGCTTATTTTTACTCATGATATTATATTATTGCACCCAGGAGAATATTTTACAAACAACGATTGGAAGAGTAGAATAACTAATAACCAATATAAATGGCAAACAATACCAATTTTGCTGAAAAATGCGGTATCAACTGCGTGCCTTAAGAAACAAGAAAACAATGGAAAGTTCAGGTTTATCGTGGCAATATATTACATATGGCACAAGAGGTTCCAAGGGCTATTGGAATGACTGACGACATGGATGAAATGGCCACACTGGAGGGTAATAAGGAAAATATGTGTTGGCCCTCTGTTTTACATGACCAGAAAACATTTAGTCGGTTATTTCAGACCTTCTTTTGAAACTTTATCTCAAGCATGTTTTATAAAAAGTTCCAAAGCAAAAGGAATGTAGACTAACTACATTCGATGGCTTATGGTAGCATTGAGAAATTTGTTTGATGTATAGTTGAAAACAAGGTTCCTTTTCAAGGAAAAAGGTCTTCTATCGAAGATTTAATTGTTAAACAGTGTATGTATTTATGTACGAAACTTTGAACTGCTTTTGTAGTATGAGGCTAGCTGGCATTACAGTTTTCTTTTTTGTAAAATATCCTGGTTGCAGATTTCAAATTGTAGTATGATTTGTCTGTGGAAAAATTTGAAGAGAATTTCCATAACATTTTGCAAAACAACCATTACAAATTGCAAACAATGTCAGTCTTGGTAAACAATTGCAGTATCAACAATATGCTTTATAAATTGTAATTTATTGAAGGGTATAATATTTCATCAAGATCAATGCAGTATGGTAATTTCATGCCTTGACACAATATTTTTTATGTATAGTTGAAATCAAGGTTCCTTTTTAGGGAAAAACAAGGACTAATACTGAAGGTTTAAGTTGTTAAACAGTGTATGTATGAAACTTGAAATTTGAACTGCTTTTGTAGTATGAGGCTAGCTGGCATTACAGTGTTTATTTTTGTAAAATATCTTGGTTGCAGATTTCAAATTGTAGTGTGATTTGTCTGTGGAAAATTCGAAGAGAATTTCCATAACATTGCAACACAACCATTACAAATGGCAAACAATGCCAGTCTTGGTATGCAATTGCGGTATCAACTATATGCTTTATAAATTGTAATTTATTGAATATTTCATCAAGATCAATGCAGCATGGTAATAATGAATGTTCCATCCCTTGACACACACAATAATTTGGTTCATGAAACAAAGGCAAATAGTTATTTTCTTCACTATAGAGAAAAAGTTTATACAATATTGACCCCTGAGGGACAGTAGTAGTCCTACGGACAAGGACTATTATTGAAGATTTAAGTGTATATAACACTTGATATTGGAACTGCTTCGTAGTGCGTTTTCATTTTGTATCCGTTGGCATTAGAGTGTTCATTTTACAGGGTTGCTACAGCTTTTGCAAGTTCAAAATTCCAAAAGTTTGGTTTCAAAGGCCACATTTCTTTCCAGATTTTTACCTGAAAATGTCAACAAAAACCCAGACATTCCGGCAAAATACCCAATATTTTTCAGTTATTGAATCCATTAGGAAAGTTGTCAGTATTTCTTTAAAGGTCATTATAATGGCCAGATTGACCAATTTAAAGGAATGAGAAATATCAAAATGAACATAATTCATAAGATTTGGTTGCCAACAAAACAAACTAGTTAGGATCAAAGTTACCAACTTCTGGAAAGTTTATTAAATTTCATTCAGGACTTTTTCCTTCGAATTCCAGATTTTTTCCAGACAGTTTATGCCAATTTCAAACTTTCCAGACACCACCACCAACTTTTACCTAATTCTGGAAATTTCTGGCAGAGGGAGCAACCCTGTTTTGGTAAAATATCTTTGTTACAAATTTCAAATTGTAAAATGTTTTGTGTCTTTAATTTATTGAAGGGTATATACATTTCATAATAATGACTGTTCCATCCCTTGCTTGACACACACACACATACACATTATTTTGGTTTATGAAACAAAGGCAACGTTATTTTCTTGACTACAGAGGAAAAAGGTCAAAGTGTGAGCTCTCGCTTTTTTAAGGGAGGATCCAACTTTTCCAAAAGTGCTATATAGGGGAAATAGGAGATTTTCTGAATAAAATGGGGGATTTGAGATTTTTTTTGGGGGGAGGGGGGGGTCAAGTAGAAATAGGGGATAACTTTTGACCTAATTGTCTATATTTCATATTTTTTTATATTAGATATTTGTTGTGTGACAACTATAAAGAAATAAGTGTAGATAGCTAAATGCACATGGTGCAGATGTTGAACTCTTTTTTTATACAATTTTTAATACAAATTAAACGTTTTTTTGTTTTGAATGACTGGTGAACTGCTGCTGCAAATAGCACAGGTTTGAAATTTAAAATAGGGGGGGGGGTGAAATTAAAATAGGAGGGGTGAAATTAAGATTGGGGGGGGGGGTCAAATTAAAATGGGAGGGGGGGTTCAGTGAGCTCTCGCTTTTTTAAGGGAGGACTCAACTTTTCCAAAAGTGCTATATAGGGGAAATAGGAGATTTTCTGAATAAAATGGGGGATTTGAGATGTTTTTTTTTGGGGGGGGGGGGGAGGGGGGTCAAGTAGAAATAGGGGATAACTTTTGACCTAATTGTCTATATTTCATATTTTTTTTATATTAGATATTTGTTGTGTGACAACTAAGAAATAAGTGTAGATAGCTAAATGCACATTGTGCAGATGTCGAACTCTTTTTTTATACAATTTTTAATACAAATTCAATGTTTTTGTTTTGAATGACTGGTGAACTGCTGCTGCAAATAGCACAGGTTTGAAATTTAAAATAGGGGGGGTGAAATTACAATAGGAGGGGGTGAAATTAAAATAGGAGGGGGGGGGTTCAGTGAGCTCCCGCTTTTTTAAGGGAGAATCCAACTTTTCCAAAAGTGCTATATAGGGGAAATAGGAGATTTTCTGAATAAAATGGGGGATTTGAGATTTTTTTTGGGAAAGGGGGGGGGGGGTCAAGTAGAAATAGGGGATAACTTTTGACCTAATTGTCTATATTTCATATTTTTTTTATATTAGATATTTGTTGTGTGACAACTATAAAGAAATAAGTGTAGATAGCTAAATGCACATGGTGCAGATGTTGAACTCTTTTTTTTATACAATTTTTAATACAAATTCAATGTTTTTGTTTTGAATGACTGGTGAACTGCTGCTGCAAATAGCACAGGTTTGAAATTTAAAATAGGGGGGGTGAAATTACAATAGGAGGGGGTGAAATTAAAATAGGAGGGGGGGGGTTCAGTGAGCTCCCGCTTTTTTAAGGGAGAATCCAACTTTTCCAAAAGTGCTATATAGGGGAAATAGGAGATTTTCTGAATAAAATGGGGGATTTGAGATTTTTTTTGGGAAAGGGGGAGGGGGGTCAAGTAGAAATAGGGGATAACTTTTGACCAAATTGTCTCTGATTGTCTATATTTCATATTTTTTTATATTAGATATTTGTTGTGGGACAACTAAGAAATAAGTGTAGATAGCTAAATGCACATTGTGCAGATGTCGAACTCTTTTTTTATACAATTTTTAATACAAATTCAATGTTTTGTTTTGAATGACTGGTGAACTGCTGCTGCAAATAGCACAGGTTTGAAATCTAAAATAGGGGGGGGGTGAAATTAAAATAGGAGGGGGGTGAAATTAAGATTGGGGGAGGGGAGGTGAAATTAAAATGGGGAGGGGGGGTTCAGACCCCTGTGCACTATATGTAAGGTAGTTCATAAAATATTGAACCTTCTTTTTTTCAGATCTTTGAGAAACGAGAGGAGAGAGGAGAAACATCGATCTAAACCATACATGAATATCAAAAGGACTAATAGCCAGTGAACCTAATCTATCTGCTGAACCTGATTTATATGATTTTACGATGACGATGGTTTCAATAATTAGTTTAGTCAACAGGGGAGACAGAACTATGGTTTTTAATTGTGGATGTATAGATGTAATCAGTTTTGCCTATAGTATAGCCGAAATGAATTGGGGTAAAATTTTTTGGTTGAGGGTCTAGTAAAAGAAAAACACTTTCCAGAATTGAAAATTGAAGACGCCCCGCACTCGCGGCTTCAGAAAGAATCTAATAAATAATCATTGATCATAACCATGTTAGCTATGCAAATTGGAAGAACACGAATATTGAGGACTTTTATTAAACCTTTCTTGGTTGTCCATCACACCGAAAAAATGTTACCTTTCAGACCGGAACCCTTTATATATTCAAAAAGTGAAAATGAACGCAAAGACTTTTATTTATACAAGCTCAGAAGGAATGTCAACAATAGCAAATATCAACAAAAACAAATATCAACAATAACAAATATCAACAGAAACTTCCTCTAGTATGAAATAAAGCTTCAAACTAATGATGGATAATAAACAAATTTTCAAACAAAATAAATAGCAGCAATTTACCACCTCTGATACTACAAACATACTATCATACATATTTACATCAAGGAGTCTGAAAGGTAACATTTAATCCTACAGATGGTCCAATTGCCACTAATCTAAACATAGAAAGCTTAAAATATTCTGTATTTGTGAAGTTATTTCAGTTTTTTAAATAAAGTAAAATTGAAGGCATTGATTGAGTAGGCATGTTCGAATAGCACTACTTTACTTCTATTTCAAAATAATGTTCACCTACCTTTTTGCAAGATTCATTAGAGCGAGGAAAGAGAGACATAAAACCAGTTTTGAAGCATTGCAAAAGATGGGGTCTCATTTCTTTTTGTTCATAATGTATATTTTCCGGATTATTTCCATGGGCAACATCAGTGGCAAAGGCAATGGCATATAATCCACAGTCATTAAAACCTTGTTGCCTACACACGTTTCGGTATCGGACTTTCAGTATTCCCTTTTCTGAGCATTCATTGGCATAACATTTTAGCAATTGGCTTTTCAAGTTTTCTGTTGGCTTGGTTTTCATGCTATCATATAGACTGAGTTTTCTGTCTTCAGAGAAAGAGAATACCCAGTGTTTATCACCATCATTATGAATCTGTATTCGATCACCTTTCAATGATTCAAATCTAGTCTCAAACTTTCTAGATTGTCCAAATATAGTCTTTTGCAGACCTTGCAAATTGGGGAACTGGTTTTTTAAGAGTTTGCTTGCTTTCTCCAGATGTTTACTAACCAACCATTGACCTTTACTGATTTTCAAGTCATCTTCCATACTCAAACCATCATCTGTATCAGAATCTCTTTGCTTATCACAGCCTAAAATTATGTCCTGATTGAATTCGTCATCAGAGATACTGACGATTTTATTTTGAGAGCTAGAAGTTAAAGTGGCGGATGTTGTGGAAGTGGCGGATGTTGTGGAAGTGGCGGATGTTGTGGAAGTTACAGAAATAGGCTTTAACAATTTAGGAAATGCATAAGACTTAAGCAAAGACAACGTTTTTGTTGAAATTTCTTTGCCATTGCCTATTGGTCGAGATTTCTTTGAATGATTAGCAGCTCTATCAGTTCTCAACTGTTTGACATTATTGGAATTAGGCATATCGATTGCTTTTCTTTTCAAGCCCTTTTGAGAGTTCTCTGAAATAAGTTTTTCTGAATTTGCTTCCCTGGCAAACAATGTGCATGACTTGAGTCCACTTCTATGATTGTACTGAACAGGCCGATTAAAACATGCTTCACTCAGCCAAACCTGTTCAGCTTGATCTTTAAGTTTAGCCCGGTAAAGAAATTGGTGAGTTTCAGGGTCAATCTTTTTACCAGTTACATCTTCAACCTCCTTAAAATCAGACGGCGGCAAAGATTTTGACAATTCTTGGGC